>NC_053160.1:119363982-119663982 GCF_016835505.1 Polypterus senegalus | reverse complement strand
TCCAAAAAGGGCTCAAGGAACTCAAAGGTGTAAGAATAAGAAGGGTTTATTATAAATGCAGGATAACTGAACAGTTAGGCTATAAAGAATAATAGGGTCAAAATATAAAGGATCTAATACCCCGACAGGGCCTCCATGTAGAGTGTCCATAGAGTGGCTCATAAATACTTCATGTGATGCACTACTACTCAACTTCTTTTAAGACAACTCTGCCTTAGTGCCTTTCTTATCTCCTTCCTACACACCCACTGAGCTCACGCAAACACTCACCTTCCAACACCAAGCTGTACTGGGTGGATGGGGCTTTATTGCTCAGCATATGGACTGCTTCTGGGTAAGCCCCCAAAATCACTTCTCAGGTTCCAGACTTTGTGTAAAAGGTCCTGGGTTGTATTATCTGAGCAGCTACTATTGGCCACAAGTGATCCTGCACCTCTGTGTCATACAGTAGGCAAGAAGGAGTGCAGAATTTGTCCACACTTGTGACTCATGGGAATACAAACATTCTACAGTAGTACCATGCTTTGCTCCCCAGTGTCTTGGGAAAATCCTAACACATTAACAAGAGCTTCCCATTGCCCCATCTTGCTTAAATTCAAGATTTGTGCAGCAATCTATTGGTTTCTTAGTACCCTATTAGCTGTAAAGAGATGTAGAAAGATTTCTGTTGTGAATTTAGTACTCATATGCCAAAGCTGACTACTGCTAGCTGAGTACTGAGTACTGGTCGAAAGTTATAGAACACCCCCAGTTGTCTAGTTTATATTGAAATTTCTGCTGTCTTGGAAGAAACAAAGACCATAAAATAAGACATAATCAAAATACACACTAAATAGCAAATTAATTACTTTTAGAGGAACCAAGCATTAATTGCAAAAATCAAAGTCAAAAATGTACTAGCAAACATTATTAACAAAAAGGAGATCAAAGTTTAGAAAACTTGTCTTAAGGGATACAGCCACAAACTCAGATAGAAAATATTTGAAAAAACAACCCTTTTAATCCCTCTTTGTGTTTGGTATCGACATTGTGACCTGAGTGATCATGCCCATAATATTTGAATGTTAATATGCATGTTATAAAATACATTTTAAAATATTAAACAGAAGACCAGAAAATATACTCCTAAAAGTCTAAAAAAACTAAAGAATGAAGGCACCTCACAACAAAAATTTATATAGTTCAAGTCCATTTCTCAACCCTTTGACTCTCAGACACTTGTCTTTTTGTTCTTTTGTGGCTTAGGGCAGTGGTTCTCAACCTGTGGGGCTGGCCACCCTAGGGGGGCGCAAAGTAACAAAAAGGGGGGCGCCGAAGATGTGAAAAAAAGAACACAAGAATCAAAAATATGAAAATAAATCTGTTGAAACCAAAACAAATTAACTTAAACTACATTCTGATACTAGAACAATAAATATAGAGTTAGATAAATGTGGATAAAAGTTAAGTAGGTATAATAAAATATGCATCTACATTTCAAAAAAATGTTAGGGGGCGCGATTAAAACTGTTATGAAAACTTGGGTCGCAAATACTTAAAGGTTGAGAAACGCTGGCTTAGGGACTTCCAGACCTGCACCTGCCAGAGTTTCCTCAAGTTTCCAAGTTCCTTTTAATGGTGGAGGACACTCTACTCACTGAAACCTTGGCTTCTTGGCAGCTTCTCTAAAGGAAAGACTTGTACTTTTAAGGGAATGGTCTGTCTGTCTTCCATTGTTAAATGCATTTCCTTATCATTATGATAGTAATACACAGTGCGATGTTATCCAAATAATGCTTTAGAACAGGGGTAGTCAATTATGATTTAAGGAGGTCCAGATAGAGAAAATATTCTCATATACAGGTCCGCAGCATCATGATGTTTAAGTTGCATTATAATTTTTACATTACAATTAATTTATATATTTTGAAGTAGCATTGCCATTGTATCAACATCTGCACTGTGTGAAGTCAATGACTCAAATCAAACGAAGAAAGTTCAATGTCATTTCAACAATATTTGTTGAGGGCTACATACAATAAAATAAGAAAAATAAATTACAGTAAAAGTAAGTAAAAGCAAGGTAACTTTGACATTCAACTGATAATTATAAATAATAAGTACTTTCATAATAATAATAATAATAATAATAATAAATTTTAATGTTTCAACAAAAAGAAAGACTTGGCCTCCTATAAAAATAAAATATATAAGAGTTTTTAATATGTGCACAACTGAACAGGCATAACCAGTTTCACAGTAAATCTGAACATCTTTAAATAGGTGAACGTATCTTCCCCTCCTTCTTTCCCTCGTATCCCACTGCCTATTTTCTCTTGTTCAGTGAGAGAAATGAGCTCTTGCTTGGTCTGCCAGGATTTTAAATCTGGGCTGGAATGGTGTCAGTGCCATCCTCATGCATGTATGAAGATATTCATCACTGAATGTTTTTTTGTGAGGTCCCAAAATCCACACATCTCTGAGGGAAGACTCGTTAGCGAGTTGTTGGCCAGTAAATGAATGCGTTAAAATCCTTGTTGACCGATCATTAGTTGGTTTTAAAATCGCTTGTTTTCTGTAGCCTAACTGGCGAATTTAGTTGGTAACTTTTCTCAAATGCAATTTTGTGTTTAGTTTCGCAGTGGTGTTTCACATTCCTGCTTTTAAACACTGCCACCGTCTCAGAGCAGATGAGACACGGCAGTTTCAAGCTTCCTACGGGAAGTATGAACATAAACATCTCGGTCCATTCTGGATTAAAAGCCCGGTTTTCAGTGTCTAGATTCTGCCATTTAGCAAAAGCCATGGCACATTGACTATTTTGTTGCTTTTCTCTCTCTTGTCTTCTCACTCCTGTATATTTTTCTCTCCATGTCACTGCTGCTACTATAAGAGTGACAACTGTTTCACTCAGAATGCAGGTTTTCCGCTCCTCCATTCAGTGAAGGCCTGCCCTACTCTGCCTGTGATTGGCTGACATTCTTACCTTCACTTTGACCTATATCAGTCGTCATGCTTAAACCCAACCAACTCAAACCCACAAAGGCAACAAGTACTGGCCAATCAGAAACACGTAGGAGGTCACTTTCACTGAGTAGCAGTGTAGAAACACTAGCAGAAAAGAGTCGCCGGTAAAAATTTAATCTCCGACAAAACTAAATAAAACTCAATAATATGTCTGTTCCAGATCTGGGTCTGGAAAGAACAGAGTCTGGGTCCAGACCCAGACCAGACCCTGGGTCCTTTTAGTGACCTGTGCTTTAGAAGATGAAGCAACATAGTTTGTTCCCACACTGATTTTATACAGACAGGATTGGCAAGTAATCAGCAAAAGTTAGGACACCTGTAGCAATTGTTTACCTTAAATTCCAAGGCACAATTAACTTCCATTGCTGAGAAAAGCTATAAGTTTGTTAACCTATTACTTGTTCCCTGAAAAAGGTCTTTTTGTATAACTCTGTATAACTTTTTTTTTGTTTTAACCTATGGTAGCCTACTGTTCACCTGTACAATTTCAGTTTATTCACTAGATTTGAACTGAATAAAATAAAAAAGCTGGGAAAATGGGGGTGTCCTAAAACTTTTTACCAGTAGTGTTTAGACATGGAGTGTGACCCCCCCCATGTCATATGACAATTGACCAGCAAAGGGTATAGCAACCATAGAGAACGGTTATTAAGTCTTGAAGAGAAAAAATGAAGCTGATCCTGAAACGGATCTCAACTGCAAATGAAACTTTTTTCATGATGTGGCTATGTGAGGATACAACTCTAGAAGGGGTGTCAAGGAATGTGCTAATAAATTAAGTTAAGAAGCAAGTAGCTTTATAAAGATATGCTTCTTTACTTCTTAGATCTGTGGGTCCCCTACCCGTGACTTATTTATCTTATTTCTGCAATCAATTCAGTTGTTTCACGGAAAACCATGACAGTAATAAAAATAATATTTTTAAAAGTTGGTGTGTCCCAAGCCTTAAATGACGCTTTGATTTAGAACTTCACCCCCCAAATCTGTTGGAGTCCTAACAACAGCCATCCTACCCGCCAAGGCTAATTGCTGAATTGCTTTTCTACACAGCTAGCATCTCAGACTCAGTATGGAATGCAGCAGAGGAAAAAGTGTCTAATAAGCACATGCTGTTACAAGCTAACGAGAAGCCCTACATCCCCGACTGCACCTTTGAGCGGTTTACATCATCAGAGCTGAGAGCGACAGAGAGAGAATGTCAATGAGTCATGGGAGAGTGAAGATTAGAAGAAAGCAGGCTGCGGCACTCACTGCCAGTATCAACGAGCCATCTGCTTGTACTCCCCAGGGGGTCCTGCTGCTCTATCACTGCCACCAGCTCTCCCTCGAACAGACTCAAGTCCCTCTCCTGCGTAGCGTTGCAATTGCGTTTGAGCTGGTGCACTTTGTCCAGGGGGTAAGTGGATAGCACCTTCACCCGTTGGGCCTCCGACTGTCTTGGTGACTCCGGCTAATAAAAAATAAAAAAAAAAAAACAAGAGAGGGGTTAGAGTAAAATGAGTGCTCATCACATATGGAAACATCCAAGTGCGTGCTTTGTAAGAGAGGCTCCAGCACTCTGAGATGAAAAATTACTGGCTTCTGCACAGATTGGCACACAAAGGAATGAGCAAGTGAGCCAAAAGGGAGCAGAAACAGCTTCTGCTAATTTAGTTTGGTACACGTCTACTGCTTCGGCGATACAATATTTATGAGCCGCTTGCTAATTGCTTAATTACCTTAGTTAATGTGCCACAATGAAACGGGGCTAATTGAATTAGAAAATTTAATGGAGCTGCTTCATGCCCTGAATACCACAGCCTCTATTTGTCATCATTTGCAGGGGGGGCATGACCCACCTTCTAATCCACAATTACAGTCTACAGAGCTATTCTAAAAATTCACTTTATATAGCTCTTTTTTTTCAGCAAATACCATACACATCTATCCACCTTACCCTGATCCAGGGGCTGGAACCTTTCCAGGTAGCTTTGGCTGAAAGGCACGAACCATCCCTGGACAGATTGTGCCAAGCCATAGAACATAGAAATAAAATGCAGGCTTACTCTGGGACACTGGATCAAATGTTCAGCACTAACCATTTGGCCATACTGGGAGCCTAGCCATCTATTGCTTTATGCAAGTATGTGTCATCCACTCATAGGTAAATATACCTGTACTATACTCACTGTAATGCTACAGGCACCTTCCACAAGTTTAAATATGTGGCTGTTTGGAGGCAGTTTATAGTACAGCATAGTATAATATTGCCCAACCAACTTAATCCAGCTATGGGTTCGGTGGGGGCCTAGAGTTAATTGGGACTATCCAGCTGTGTCGGGCAAAAGGCTGCAACCAACACTTAGTAGTGTGCTCATTTATTCCAGGGTCCACTTATGTACTGTTTACATACCCTCTCACATGGGGGCAGTTTAAACTAATCTAACACATACATGTTGGACCTGTACTGACGACAATGTAAAAAATCATAAGTGAAATAAAATTGATCCAAAAGCATTATTTCAGTTATATAGTGTGTGAGAAACGGCTGTCGACCTTACCCATCTGAGATGCCCTCAAGATGGAAGGACAGGGGGAAATCAGCATGCACAGGACATTGTCTCCTCTGGAACATTAGATGGCAGGACCCTGTAGGCTGCAGCAGTACCACAGATCCCTACAAGGCATAATGGGACTTGGAGTTTGTCAGCTCAGCCCTTTTGGGTTCTGTGTGTGGATGCTGCCAGGGGGTGCTGCAGGGCTTCCGCCTCATCCAGAAGTGCTTTTGGACCATGTGTGCAGAACACTGGAAGTACTTCCGGGTGCTAGATAAAAGGAGCTGCCTGACTCAGTTCCGGAGCAAGAGTTGGGTGGAGGTGGACAAAGCTTGTGAGGATGAGTGGAGGAGGGAGAGGGAAAAAAGATAAAGAAGATAAAGTGTTGAAGAATGCTGTATATTGAATGCCTTAGTGCTTTTTACTGTGGCTGTGGTGGGAAATGCTTGCCCCAGGAGAGTTTCCCACAATAAAAACTCTTTCTACTTTTTTTTTTTCCTTGGGTACCTTTGGTTTGACTTTGTGTCAAATGAATGGTTGCTCATGGAGTCCCAAATGAGGCACATTGCCTGCATTGTGATGGAGCGTTAGTTACGGCACTACGGCCATGTAGCACATTTCCCCGAGGATGATCCAGCTCATAAGATACTCATTGTTGGGGACCCAAGTGGCTGGACCAGGCCAAGGGGTTGCCCACGTAACACCTGGCTGCGGCAGGTAGAGGGTCATTTCTGGAATGTGGAACTGGATCGTGTGTCTGTCTGGGGGGTTGCCAACCGGGATCCCGAGTTGTTTCGTCTTGTAGTGGGTACGGCAACACACTGTACCAGTGTCTGAGCTTGTTTCTGTTGGGTGTTAACAGAGTTAGAGCACCCCCTATTGTCCACAAGTGTCATGTGCTCAAGGAAACTGGTAGAAATGAAACGAAAATGCATTTAAGGCGATCTTCCAAATGTTTCTGTATGGATGGGCTGGCATCCCAGCTGGGATGGTTGATGTTAACTTCCCCAAATGGGAGCCCAGAATACAGGAAGAACAGCGTTGGACTGCCTCCCAGGGATGTTACACCATAAACTCCCGCAGGGCTGCATGGAAAATGTAGATTTAACAGGCAGCTCTGTAAGGGTCTCTTGGGGGGTGCAGGAAGATATCACAAGGGACAGGCTTCTCTGTCATTGTGGAGTGCTGTCTAATTTGGATGTGCTTCTTGGCTATACCTCTGATGGCATGACAGTACACTTTAAAAGGGATCTTTTCTCCTCAGTTGGAAGAATTGAAGTTGTGAGGGTACAAGGACAGAGAGGAGGAGGATGAAAAATGTGCATGTTGTTATTGTATTGATGTTATATTAGGGTTTGCTTTGAAGCCTTGTGAAAAGGTACTGTGCTAAATAAAAAAGGTTTGGATTGGAACTGTTGTGTTTAGTAGTTGTGGTCTGGGTTTGGATTTCAGCAAATCCTCTGCTGTCCATGCTACCAAGCTGAAGCAGAAAACATGACACATTCTAAAAGGATTCTGGATGAGACATAGGGACATCTTAGCTATTAGCTACCCAATGCACTTGACAGACTAAATTTTCTCTCATTTGTCAAACCTCTTATGTTCTTATATTGACAGGCAGTTATCCGATCAATAACCGCAAGTCAATGAGGCTACTAATCACTATGCCATTAAGGTCCCCCACAAATAGTGATGAGCGAAATAATTTCCACATATTGAATTCAAAGCAAAACTCAGCAGCTGCTTTCCGTGTATTGAATTTTCCTGTGGAGAAAAACACAGTAAGTGCACAATGGCATATTTTGTTCAGTCTTTGTGTGGAATATATGCAGCATGTCACATTTCAAAAAAATGAACTGCACTCTTCTGCAGCGATATGATCAGATGGCATAAATAGAATTGATTTTGCTGCTGCGGTATTCATTGTATGCTTTATGCTGCTGCAGAAAATAATACACATAAACCCAGAAATGTGAATACGGATTTAGGGAGTAGTAAAACTCCAAAAAACTCTTAAGTGAGTTTTACAAGTGCAAAATTGAATTTTGAAAAACACTATGTGAATCGAAACCTGATTCGCTCATCACTACCCACAATACATTTGCTACCTGGATATACGACAGTGCACAATAAATCGTTGTACTATTCCATTTGCTATATATTAGATTTCCCTATGTCTCTATCTGATGTGAAATCCCAATTAAAACCCTTGGTGTTAGTTACTGTAACCAACATTATAATTTTCTTAGTCATGACAAAGGGCTCATTTGGAGGAAGCATAGTAGTTAGAGTTGCCAATTTTAAGTTTTAAGTAAAGGGGCGTATGTCTACGTCTAGCCCAATCACTGTCTGTTTGGAGCTTACATCTTCCTGCTGTGTTCATGTGGGTTTTGTCCAAACACTTTAGTGTCCTTTATTAATCAAACACATAAAGGTTAGGTTGATTGGTTTATAGGTATCCGTAAGTGTGGGGAAAGATCGTGCCTTGTGTTCTATGCCACCATATTGGACATGAATTCCTCACCACCCTGTAATGATCAAAGTGTCTTCAGAAAATGGATGATGTGTTACTCATATACAATACAGCTGGAACCACAAGTATGACTTTAGTAAATGAATAGTCTGCCTCTGTTCCCAGTCTATTTATTTATTGGGTGTCTCTCATGAGGGGTCTATAGTTTACATTTGAGTATCTGTCCATTAGCAAAGCTTTCTGCCACTCATACATCAGCAATACCATAAGGCCCTGTGCCATGCCTGTGTGAGGATCTTGGCCCTTTATCTCTTCATTTCAACCAACCCCACTTGGTACCTATTGGGACCCCAAAAATAGATCCTTTCCCACTCTCAAAAAATGTACAAAACCTTTTAGAATATGTTGTATCTGAAATCAAATTCCCATGGAGGAAAAAAAATTGTTTCACGTGTATTGCCAGCGTACCTTTTTAAAGAGGCTGAATTTAAAATTTACATTGACACCTTGACATTGACTACTGTAGCTTTGCAGTGGAAATTTCTGGGAAAGCCCATCTGCTGCGAATGATTTAAAGCTAAGATAAAGGAGAAATCCCTGGCATATGATTAGAAAATACAATGGTGTACTTGGTAAACCTTAATCCCCTTTGTTAATTTGTAGAAGCTTGTTCAAAGATGTCTGCTCAGTCCTGGCTTTCTCTCACAACTCGCTTAAAGGTAATGGTTTATTCTTTGATGCCTGATCTGTGCAGAAACCTACCCATAATCCTCAAATGGCCATTCACACGGCTGTTATGGAATATGAATATGGGCACACTAGGGTTTTTGTACGTTTCAGATATTTCGAGAGCCAAGTATACGTTTAGTGAACAGCCTCTGCCAGTGAACACTGTGCTTTGATTTAATCACATGCTTATAAAGTCAATTATGGCGTTATCAAAATCAGAGCTATCCAGCACTTACCGCAGGTCTTTTAGGTTTATCAAAACTCAGCTTCCGCTCAATTAACTTTGGAGCATTTTCCTTCACAAATAGCAGGTTATTAAGTTCTTCCATAATGCTGTTTTGTACTTCAGAGATGTTTGATAAGGGCGCCTGGAAAATGGAAAAAAAAAATCTTTATTTTGCTTAAATAAGACATCATTTACGAGGATGGCAACAAAGAAATGAGGCCATTCATTTAAGTTATGGCTCTCAGGACTCCAAACAGTGAAACTTCATTAATCACGATATCTCTATAAAGTGATGACTTAGCAAAGCAGAAGGGTGTAGAGATGTAAGCAACTTTAAAGACGTAACTTTCACATTATGTTTATCTTTAAACTAACATTTCACTTTATTTTTTATCTGTTTGATATTTTATTTAAATAATAACTTCTTTATCTTCCAGAAGAACAGCTTATGAGAGAGCAGACAATATAATTGCAGCTATATATTGTAGCTGAAAGTAAGAATTTGTCATTATATTAAATTGAACCATATACAGTCAAAGAGGACAAAATGACTGGAAGAATGTGATAGTAAGCTTGAACAGCCAGGGAAAATAATATCAAATAGTAGAAACAGATTTGGTGCGTCAGAAGAACTGCGATTATCAAACATGAAAAATAAAGCAACCAAGAGTTCAAAAATGTTAAACTCAGGAAGTTGGACATTAAGGTTGCGAGTTTTTTATTTTTTAGTTAAGAAACATCAGTGACAAGCAGAGTGTATGTCATATGCCTCCCAACATGTTGTTCATACATTAATTTTAAGATCCCCATGATGAACAAGACCTACAAACCCAGGGTGGGTGACCCACTTCCAGACCACTTTAGTGTCTCCAATTCACCTAAAATGCATGAATAGGAAAATGTGCAATACTTAAAGGAAACCCATGAGGGCAGTGGGTTTGGGGGGGCATCCATGCGCAGAACTGGGAATCAAAAGTAGGAAAAAGTTTGCACCACCACATTCCCACTCTGAAATAAAGCAATAGTGGAGAAGGACAAACAAACTGTAGTTGCCTTTACTACACTATTGGCACGTAGACTTATCTTGCTCAACTGGAAGAATCCTAACTCTCCTATTCTGAGTCAGTGGGTAACTGATGTTATATACTATTTGAAACTGGAAAAATTCACATTTAGAGTATCTGTGCAGAATCAATAACATTTTAGAATAAGCTTTTAAAACACTGAGGAAGCAGATTCTCTCCCCTCTTTCCTATTCGATTATTTTTTATTCATTCATTAATATATCTTTTTGCTTACTTTTACTAGTTTAAAGTTTGATTCTGCTGGCCTTGCTCTCTTTCTCAAGGATAGGGGTTGGTTTGTAATTGATAAACTTCACTTGCTGGTATGGAATGTTATTTCATTTTAATAAAAAAAAAATAAAATGCAAAAAAAAACAAACAAAAAAAATAAAACAATATTTCAATGTTAGTATATTACCATGGGGATTAGATCATCAGGTCATTCTTACTTGGCTCTTTAACTACTCCAGACGTGTGCATTGGTGCTTAGGCTTTTGATTTACAGCTTGAAGAGAATGTAGTATGATGCAGGCAGACATCAATTACTGCATCACAATTAAAAGCCTCATCCATCGTTGTAAATTTGTCTGATTTTTTTGTATGTGTACTAAATGGCAGTTATAGCCAAAAGCACCAAGGAAGGAAACTTCTCTCATATGGGAGACTCTCGCACTGAAGGAGCATAAACCCTAATCATTGGGACAACTGATGTGATAAGAGGCACATTTGGATGTGGAAGGTGACTAGTTATTCACATTAGCTTGCAGTGTAACACACTCTAAGTTGTGAAGATGTGAGAATATTCAGTAAGAAATGGAAAACAAGTGTTTTGTGTCTACGGGACACATCATTCCTTAGTTTTATAAAAACAATTTTAAACAAACACATTTTAATGGTTAATTTAGCTTACCATCTAAAATGTTACCACTTTCACCCTGACGTAAAATAATCATTCATACCTGCTTATATATCTGTATTTGATGGGAATGTATAGGTTTGCAACAATAAAATACAGTATGTTGTTAAAGTTCGTAAAACAAATGACATGGTGGTGCACTCTGGGCTGGTGTGATAAACAATGTCACCTGAGGCAAGGTACATTTCTGCTACCCATACTGATTTTGGCACTATATATCCTGACTAAGCACTACATGATTGCATTCTCTGAACATCAGACAAAACAATTTTAAAAATAAATATTATTTTTAGAAATAATTGTGAAACAATTAAAAGGATTAGCTTTAAAATTATTAAACACAAAATACAAATGCATTATATGAACCTTAATGCAAAAAGAAACTCGGTTGTATAACTCCTCTGACATGCTTCTCTGAATACCTTGGTTGTTTCAAACTTTGTCCTAAAAGCTAAAAGGCACCTGCCCTTTCAAACTTAAGAGACTTTTAACAAACATTATGACTGACAGCTTAATCAGAAAGCAGAAATTACAATTTCACAAAATGACATAATCAATACATATACAGGACAATGTGATATGCATGTGCACTGACCCATCATAAACACTGGGTGGAGGGGGAAAAATGATACGCTGCTACTACTACTATTACATAATAATAATAATAATAATAATAATAATAATAATAATAAAACTCAAACTGGCATAGTAAAGTTAAAAGTACAATTAAACAAACACGGCAACAGGACTGCAGCTGTAGACTTTGACTGCCTGGCTGAAGGCTGATTTAATAAAAAAATATAAGCATCTCTCAAATTGACAGACAGACAGACAGACAGACAGATAGATAGATAGATAGATAGATAGATAGATAGATAGATAGATAGATAGATAGATAGATCTTTATTTGTTCCCAGGGGAAATGGGCTTGCATTAGAACTTGCATTAAAACTCTTCGGATACCATGCTGTGTTGTTTGACATTACTCTTCTACATTCACTCCTGGCATGATAAAAAAGTTCTCCAAATTCTGAGTGTCGCTGGGAAAACTGACACTGTGCATTGATTGGATGGTGATATAACATAATTTTCATACATTAGCAAGGATAAAGTAACTAGAAATCTTGCATAAATGTTAAAGGATAATAATTATATGTCAATTTCATTGAATTTTGTGATTATGTTAGGCTAGACAGTTTAAAATGTTTTCTATATCCTTATAGGTTATGGGTCTGCATAGTAAAAAGGACAATTGTGCTGTCACCATCACTTTTCCTGGTGGGTTAAATAGATATGCACCTTGAACAATATTTTGCTTATGCTGTCATTCAAAAATTACATATTTTTCATTCATGTGATGCAGATTTTATCTTTTTAAACAAATGTGAATTGTAAGAAAGGAAAGAAAACCTGGCAGTACATTCCAATTGCTGTACGCTTCTGCAATGCTATGCCTCAAACACTTAAACATATTTTTTTCCTGAGAGAGTCTTACAGACAGATTCAGCAGTGATCATTCCACTCAAAGCATCTCTGAGCACTTGCAGTCATGAATTGACTAATCTGCAGACATCCTGCACTGTAAAGAATTTGAAGTCAGCAGGTAGCTGGTATTCATATTTGTTTATTATTTCTGATGAGTTCATGTTTTAATAATTTTGTAGATTCAGGATTTACATTGGAATACAGTCCTATCGGATTTGGACCATTTGCAAAAATAATTTGAACAGTCACACAAAAATAATCGCATGTAAACCAAAAAAAATGAAATTTAGGTAATTTTATCTGCAATCTGAATGTCCATCCATTATCCAACCCGCTATATTTTAACTACAGGGTCACGGGGGTCTGCTGGAGGCAATCCCAGCCAACACAGGGCGCAAGGCAGGAAACAAACCACGGGCAGGGCACCAGCCCAACGCAGGGCACACATACACAAACTTAGGATCGCCAATGCACCTAACCTGCATGTTTTTGGATTGTGGGAGGAAACCCATGCAGACACGGGGAGAACATGCAAACTCCATGCAGGGAGGACCCGGGAAGCGAACCCAGGTCTCCTTACTGCGAGGCAGCAGTGCTACTACTGCACCACCGTGCCGCCCCAATCTGAATGTAGCCTCAGTATGTTCTAGCAACATAGCCAGTATAGAATTCTCAACTCATTATTACCATTGCAACTTTTGTCTAAAATAAGAAAAATCAGGAAAATAAAGGCCATGTACTGACATGTGCCTTCAAAATGCGTATGTGTCATTTTGATTCTCACTGTGTGATGAGGCCTTGTCAACTACACTATGTGAAATTTGTAACTATTAAATTAAAAAATGTTTCTCACTATTTTTACAGGTAGTATATAAATTTAGCATTGCATTAGTATAGAATTCTTAAGGATTATACATAATATTTGTATATTATTTCGTAATGTTAAAAAAAAGTTACATAAAAATACCGCTGTGACGAAAGAGCCACCTAAGGCGATGACCTTGTCGCCTCACCCCATGCACTGGCTCTGTCAAACACGGTGACACTCAGGTTTGATCCCATGTTCAGTTATTGACCACGTGTGTTTGCTTGTGTTGGAGGTGGTCTTGTGAGGTTCTGGCATTCCATTCATGACTGTTTCATGTCTTTTCACCCTATACTGCCAGGTAGGCTTTAATAGAATGACTCTGAACAGAATGGTCATTTTCCAAAAAAATGTTTTTTTTTCCTTTCTCTTCACCAATTATTTCTTGCCAGAGACCCAAAGAGATGAAAGTTATCAAAACAGAATTGGCTGCAAGACAAGAATTACTCTGGGCAGAGCATGGGTACGTCACAGAATGCAGTCATGTTCATCCATAATTTAGGATCACCAAACAACATAAAAAGATTTCTAATGGCGCGGGGTGAATGTGCAAAGGCTGCAGGAATCGAAAAGGGGACCAAGAATGGTGATTGCTGGTTCATTACTATTCACAGCTAGGTTAGGCTTTAGCAGAGACCATATTGACCTGAGTTGCCATTTACTGAATGCAATGCAACATTTACATGATTTATGAAAGCATGGAAATTTTTAAATTGTTATGAGAAAGACAAAACTTATTTTTTGGGCCTTTTTTGTACTTGCACAGCATCTTATTCCCATGACTTGAGATAACTGTGTTGCATGCTGAGTATATTAAGTCTTTGAAAATTTTCAGTTTTTGAAATGAAATGTGCCAGCTAATTACAATTACAATTTATAGTTTTCCTACAATGAATTACCACATTATAACCATACAGATCTATGTTAGCACAACTCCTCATGTGAGCTGCTGTATGTTGGAATAGTGAGATATTTTTTTGTTCCTTTTGCTGTAAGAATGTAATAAAACGGTCATCACTTACAAAATAAAAAGACTTGAAGTAATGGAAGGCACTCGAGATTAGAATTGCTATGACACTGACCCCTAGGGTGCAACTGGGACTGTCAGCCTTTAGATTTTGACAAGCCCTATGGAAGAGCAAACAGATGTTACACAGCATGAATTTCATTAACGTAATACTTACTGACAAATGTTGTATTGAAGGAAATTTCCGATGTGTGGAATTCATGAGATCCTGGAAGAGGGCAACGATGAAATAAATACAGTTGGTTAATATTTTTTTGGAGGCTGGGTTAAACACCTGCAGCCCCTCTACAAGCTGAGCATTAAGTGCCTCATAGTCTCTGCGGGCTAGCTCCAGTTCATCTGAGGACCGCTCTCGGCTGCTGTCATAGTCAAGCAGTTTGTCATAGCGCTTCTGAATGAGCTTCTGAGGGGCTACAAACATGAACTGCAGCGTTGACAGGGGTTTTAAAACCAGATGCTCCAGCTTGTTTTTCTGTGAACAGAAGAAGGAAAAAGAACATTTGTTTTAGTAATCATACAAGTGACATGGTAGTTTGTGTTGTTACTTCCATCAAAGTGAGTGTGCAGTTTGTATGTTCTCACTGTTTAGTATCTATGGGGTTTTGTTCAGCAAGAACATGCAAACCTTATATACAAAATCGGGCGGCTTCAGTGTGGTCAGTCATCCCATTAATATGACCTGTAGCCACTGATTTTACTTATTGCACATTAAAAAATAGGACGATATCACACATGTGCGAGTAGGAGGACGTTGTATGGAACAAGCAAAGGTAATTCCACACTAGGCAGGGGGTGGCGTGATGCACTAAACCTTCTCCTGTTATCTCTACAGACCAGCCGTGGGAAAACCTGTCTGATTCAGACCTGATGATGCCACTTCCGGCACCCAGCATGAAATCATGTCCGGTTCCGGCACCCAGAAGAATGTTACTTCCGGTTCTGGCGTACAGAAGAAGGTCACTTCCGGTTCCAGCACCCAGAAGAACGGTCACTTCCGGCGCACAGACTGACGTCAGAAGAACATCACTTCCAGCTCCCCTACATCACTTTCGGTTCTTACACACCACTTCTGGTCTGATCCCTTAAAGCTGCCATTTTTGCAAGCCCTCACCAGTTCTGTTTTGGACTCAGTCTTGTGGACATCTCAGTTCCTTTAAAAAGCCTTTTGCGGCCAGGGAAATTATATGGATGGCTGCCCCAAACCTTTTTTGATTGTGTCAAGTCTAATCCTTTTTGCAACAGAAAAAAACCCTAGGAAGAATTGTTGGCTGTGATATTAAAGCAAATACAATAAATCAGCTATGGGGAAAGATATTACTTAGGATATGCATATCTTAAGTCTACAAACTGCATCATACACAGATAGGCACACTGCACACAAAAGCCAATCCACCTTGCATTCAAGCAAAACCTCCACTTTCTGTGACACATACACACACTGAGATGTTGGATGTGAAAGAGTGCTGCACTAATCCATAGCTCCTGCTGAATGCTGTTTCGCTTAATCTGTGTGCTTCCACTCGACTACTCCTGTGCACTCTTGCTGACTACTGGGAATTGAAGTCCTCCCTGCAGCCTTGCCACAGGTTTATCTCAATAATGTCTTTATATAGACAGACTGTCCTCATACAAACTTTAACACAGTCACCTGATTGCTGCTTGATGAGAATGCCTATCTTATCTGATTGAAATTGTTAAACATTTAACATTTTCTAAAATGTATGTAAAAATTTTATGCCAAGTGTCTGTTTTGTGTACCCACTGAAATGGACAAGGTCAGTCTCTTCACTGCCCTAAACAAATACTTTTCAGTGTTGCTATTTGATTAATTTAAAGTGCATTAAGTCATATCTGGAGACGCATATGTTTTCAGTTCAGGATACTGTTAGCAGATGCCACAGTTGCACAGATACAGTAGATAACCTAATACAGCTTCTGATTTCATAAGTAATTGATACAGTTGGATTTTCTTTTGAAAAAGCAACCTGATTTCTGACAAATGCATCATTAAAATAATTTCAAGCAATAAAAATGTATTTATTTGGTAAAACATAAGTATTCACTTTCAAGTAAGTTTTTAATTCCTACTTTTTACTAGTAAAATCTGATGTTGCAGCTCCCTAGTGCTCACAGTGGATAAAATTAATGTTCATTAACACCACTGTAAGTGCCAAGCAGGATTATCTGGCATCCTGGGATGAGTATGGAATCCTTACCTGTACAGAAGGACAAAATAAGGGAGCAGTAGAGCAAAGATCCTAATTTTCTATATTTTTATCTCCTATCTGCTAGATGGTAACTTTCCAGGACTGTGGTAACCATGTGGCACCCTGCAGAGCATGATGGGAGTTATAGTGCAGGGAGTCAGCCCTGCTGGGTCCTAAGTTTGCCACCAGGGGGTGCTTCATGGATTCATGTTCCCTACTTTTTGGGACTTCTGCCTTACCCGGAAGTGGTTCCTTTGGGCTATGACATAAAAGGAAGCTGTCCAGCCTCCACTGGACAGTCAGAGTAAGGAGGAAGCAGGACAATACTCACTGGAGTGACGTGGATGGAAAGAGAAGAGATGGAAGGAAGAAAGAAAGAATATTGTTTCTACTTGCGCTTGTGTAACCTGAGAGAAACCTTTTGTGAGGTATTTTTATAACAAAAACATCTATTTTCAACCCGTGACTGTCTGTGTGTCAGTTGTATCCAGGCTTTGGAGCTCTGTAGTGTCTCCTACCTGTCACACCACATTTCCACATATGATATGAATTTAGCAAATTGCTTGGCTGAGATGTGAACTTAAGTTTTGTCCTATGCAAAGACTGCAACAAGCCAATGAAGCAAAGGAATATCTGCTTATGTTTAAGTGACTATTGAGGATTTGGATGATGTGGTGTAATGTGTGTGCTTAAACATTTGCAGAATTTAATAGAACTGAGTGGAGAATGAATAATCTTTCACAATCGTAACTACATCATCTCTGCTTTTATGGCTGTGTGGTAACTCTAAATTATTCCCATTTTAGATCCAGCAGGAACTGGCTTCCTAATATTAACAAAGAACGATAGCAATAGTTAAAGGAAGGAATTCTAATTTGTATTAAGGTCTTTTGCTGTTTTATTTGACTATGCTTTCAGTTTTGTATCCTCAGTTTCATTGATTGGCTTTTTCTAATTCCCTGATTCCCACGCTGTCACACACGTGCGCTTGGGAGGCAGGCTAAGGGCTTAACTGAGGGCGGAAAACAAGAGCGGCTTTTTTTGAAGTGCGCTAATCTTTCCTCTCCTTCTCCTACAGATCCCCCAAAGGGAAACCAACATAAAGTACTTCCTGCTTCCCTTGCATGACCACGCCCCCTACCGAGGTCACATCCAGCTGCAATTATTGGACCCCACGTCTTCTTCCCTGGCTATTATAAAAGCCCAACTCCTTGTTTCTTTAATTGTCCCCTTTTAGGACATGGAACCAGCCATTTTTTGAACACATGAGTAATTTTGATTTGCATGCTGTACAATATAGGGGGTGGTTCCCCAAACCTTTTTCTGCCTTCTTTGAGCTTTATTACACACACTCTTAACAGATTACAAATTGTCCAGTTCCTCATCTCAACCTCTGTCTCCAGGTCTTGTTTTTAACTATAAAGTAACTACTAGAATACACTGCCTTCCTGAATGTTCACAACACCAAGGTTTCCAGCTAAGAAACCAAAAGAAAGCCTCTCATAATACTATGTTAGAATTCTCTCTTTATTTTAGTATTTCTTTTTAATTTTACTTCCTTGTTAATTCTCTGCTTACATTTTTGTTTTACTTATTATTTTGTCTTGGCTCCTTTTTCCCCACTAGTGTCTACTTAGAGCTTTCAGGTGTAACCTAAAAGAGCTCAGATACTTCACGTATCTTGGCTCCTGGCTGAGGCATTAGCTTACCATTACCTTGCTAGTGCTATTTGCTACTCACCTTGCTATTTCCTTGTTTTTCAACTACATTGGTCTTTTGACCCTTTTCATTTGGGAATTTCTTGATTACAATGCTTTATTCTGGTTGAATTGTTTTGGCAATTACTGAATTACTGTTTCCCACAATCCAAAGACATGCAGGTTAGGTGGATTGGCGATTCTGAATTGGCCCTAGTGTGTGATTGGTGTGTGGGTGTGTTTGTGTGTGTCCTGCAGTGGGTTGGCACCCTGCCCAGGATTGGTTCCTGCCTTGTGCCCTGTGTTGGCTGGGATTGGCTCCAGCGGACCCCTGTGACCCTGTATTCGGATTCAGCGGGTTAGGAAATGGATGGATGGATGAATTACTGTTTATTGTTTTGCTTTCAGTATTTAAGTTTGGTATTATGAATTCTTTCATTAAACAATTTTGCTTTTGAATGTATGAGTATTTTTGTATTGTGTATCTCTGGGGATCTTTTTTAATCATTTTTTAATTTGTAGATTGTGTTGCCTTGTTAGATTTTTTTCATGGTATTAAATATTTAAGGTTTATTTTTATTTGGGTTAGGTGTTTTGGCAGTCTCTTTATGTGATTTGTTGGCCACAGGATTTTAGAGAGTGTTGGCCTTAGGCCTTTTTGTAGTACAGCATCAAAAATATAATAAATTATATTATGATTAGAAAAAGGAAATATCTAAGCGGTGCCCAAAACAATGAACCTTTCCCAAACTGTACCAAAGATGACATCTCTTTTTAAATCATCAGTGGAAGAAGGAGCTGGTGAAACGCTACCAGTGTCATCAACAGAGCTGATCACGTCAGGTGATTCGAGCAGTGCAGCGAGCTCAACAAAAAAATTTCTCTGCCCATCTCTTCCCAGTGCAGATAACCACCAGCCTATTAAAAAAAGATTTGCCAAGCGATCTGTCAGCCCCAGCCACAAGTAGAAATAAAAATATAAATAAATAAAAACACTGGAGTCTCAAGATGTTTCAGCATTACTACCGTAACTAACACCAATAAAGAATGACTGTCACAACACACCAAATTGCAGTTATTCCCAACAATGGACACATTTATTTAATAAAAACACATCTTTCCTCTGAACATCGTGAAGTTTAAAGTCCCTCGCCACACTTTCCCACTGTTATAGGCCATGAAAACACCTCATAACCGAGTGTCCGATTGTCTCTCATACTGTCACACACTTTCTTTATGATCCACCAGCCTCTATCTTGTGCAAGGGGCTGATATTTAATCTCCTCTCTGAATGTCTCGGACTGCATTTTTCAGTCTTCCCAGGCTTGCACAATGTAGCCCAAAGCTTGTGGACTGCAGCACTCCATGTACAGGCTGCTGTCAATCAGGCAGCCCCATTCATCTTTTGGGAAATCTGTTGGCCGCTACACAGTAGTTCCACCTTGAACTGCAATAAATTGGCTATGCACAGCACAAGTTTAATATAATTTGGTCTCCAAAACTAAAGATTTATTTGAATATTTTCTAATATTAGCAGAGAGGTGGGCAGATTTCAAATGAATGGTCTCTTTATTTTTGATGGCCCATCTTCTGCTCTTACAGAGGGGACCATGTATTTTGCCCTCGTAATCAGCACCGCTAGAAATGCTATTCAAAAGTTCTGAACATGAGGCACACCTTTCAGGATCAACCTGTCATGATGCCTTTGTGCTCTGCTTAATCTTTGTGCTGTGCTCTAATCATTAACATTTTCTTATTTGGCTGATGCCTTACATTTCCTTTGGTTTTCCAGATGGAGCAGAGGCAGGTCAAGTAACTTTCTTATGGTCACACAATGTCAGTAGTGGTATTTGAACCCACAACCTGAGGGTTAGACGTCCAAAGCCTTAACTGCCTGTCATCAGTTAAAAATTAAACCAACGTCTGTGCAGGTTAGCCAACACTGGGGGGGTGCTAGTGCTCTTTTCAAGTAACAGCCACTGGGGGTGCTAGTGCTCTTTTGAAGCAACAAGTGCCATGTGAACATTTGTTCAAAAATGTGCTCATCTTTTCAAAAAAACTTTCAAGTTCTGATTTTTTTTGCAGCAGCAACCAGTCCTAGACAGGGTTCAAACGTCGGGCCAAGTTAGTGTCAAAAAAGTGCAAATCTTTGAGTTGAAGTCATGAGTTGAAGAAGGCCCCATGAAGTCATGAGGAAAATATAAAAACTGAGGCTTGAATTCAATGGCTAGTGATAAATGTGCCACTTTGCACACCATGAAAAGTGAATCACATCGTTTTGTTATTTGTAAAATGATTCACTTGCTGCTGTGTTGTAGTGCTAAGGAATTGGGCTCTGAAACCACAAAATTGTCAGTTCTTTCCCCCAGCTGTGATTCAATGTGTGCCCCTGCGGAAGAAATTTCACTTGCCAGTACTTTAAATGTAAAAAAACGAGTGTTCACTATGTACGTGTACCTGTAAAACACTGTGATATAAAATAAAGGCTGTTTGTTTGCTTACTGCTGGGCATCTTGGGTACTAGAATGAGACGGCATGCTGCCCAGGTGCCATGTGTAGGAAAGATGTGCAGGCTTGAGTTTTGCCTGCTTTGTGTATCATACTGAGTTTCCTCTTTTGTTATCTCCTCTCCCAGTGTAGAGCGCTCTTGTCAAACCTCCACCTCTGATGTCTCCCTTCCTTTACCGCTCTGCATGGTTTGGCAGAAGCCTGCTAACAAAAAAGCAGACGGGTAATTTTCCTCTATGACTGCTATTATAAAATGACCTTACAACTTTCAAATAAGTGAATTCCTGAAATGTGGCAAATACATTTGGTTAAAATCAAATATGTTTGTAATTCATTCATCTTAATAAGAAAGTGAACTGAAAGCCCATGTTTCCACTTTCAGATTATCATTTGGGTTTACAATTAAAATGGATGCGCAGGTGCACTTTGTCATATTAATCATAATCCAATATCTCGTGCAGCCCGACCTGCTCTTCTTTCATACTTAGGTTCAAAGTGGCTTCAAAAATAGAAGAAAACCCCTTGTCATGTGAACTTCAAACACAGTGGGCATCAAAGGTGCGTATTCTGTCTCTTCAGACTAAGAAGATTTTCAAAGTGAGAAATGGTGTATTTTTTTGCCCCTAAAATGATATGCTCATGTTTTACTATATTTTTTCACTAGTTGCCTGACTTCAACTTAATTTTACGTATTCTGATTTAGCTCTACCTCTCAATGTATGTTGCACTCACAATTTTAACAAGTGAAGCAGATGGATCGGCATCCTTAACAATCTGTCACATTTTGCTGCGTAAAGCATTTGCGACGTCTCACATTCTTCAGTGGTAAATGGAAGGCTGTGCTGCTTAAAGCACTCGAGCAAGGCTCTTCTTGAAGACAGGATGCTTCTTTTAGGTTTAGCAGTGAACCTAATTACTAGGAGGCGTCTGCACGGGGAATGGGAAG
The DNA here is from genome assembly GCF_016835505.1 of Polypterus senegalus. Classification (NCBI taxonomy): domain Eukaryota; kingdom Metazoa; phylum Chordata; class Cladistia; order Polypteriformes; family Polypteridae; genus Polypterus; species Polypterus senegalus. The sequence goes on along the minus strand of NC_053160.1, from coordinate 119,642,299 downwards.
AACTGAGGTGAGGAAAAAAAGCAGATAATCACAGGCGAGCTTGAAAGGCTGTGTGAATGGAAGCTTTCATAGAGAACAAGAGGACTGCCAGTAAATGTGATGGGCAGCTCACAAACATTCATTTAGCAGATTTCAAGGGCAACAAGATGGTAATTTTGATAGGCTGCAAAATTGGAGACGGCCTAGACAGCAAGTGCTTGCAACTGCATTGCCTGCAGAGAAAGGCAACAAAAAAAAGAGATTCTGCACTTCAAAGAAATGTTGATATTCACTGGGGTCCAATATTTTCCCAGAATTCCCCAAAGTTGGGCAAGTTGAGTTAACTGGCCCGATAAGTATGGGTGTACTGGTATGTGTGAGTGCAGTATGTAATAAACTGGCAACCTTATCCTGTCTAATATCCAATGATGCTGAGCTAAACTGTATCCTCCACCCCATAATCCGAAAACAACTTATAGTTGACTTAAAAAATGATAGATGGTCTATTCTGTGTCTTGTGATGGAAGGCACTCATGTTATTTGGTAACTCCAAATTAGATAGTATGTATCGTTATGCTATAAGATGGATCAGCACCTCAGTTAGGATCAGCTTTCTCCTTGTGTAGCTCCTCATGATCCTAAACCTCGATGAAGTGAATCAGAAAATGGAAGGTGTTTTGATTTCTCCACAAGGATGAAACATTTTCATGTTAGGCTAACTAGAAACTCTAAGAGAATACATGTGTGTGTACATGCGTGGGTGTGTGCGTGTGTGCACGCTTGTGTGTGTATATGTGTGCGTGTGCTCTCCAGGGTTGCTTCGAGCCTTGAATCAGATTCCTCCAGGAAAGGGCTATATCTGATAGTCAGCCTGTAATGGAAAAAGTGGGTTTAGATAATGGATGGACTGCATTATAGGTGACAGCCAGAAAAATTCTGATGTTGAGAACGGAAACCTGGCACTCAACTAAACACACAAATCTTTCTGTGAGAGGTAAACAAGAGTGCACATAGGAAAACTCTCCACATGGACGACCAATGGGTCCAGAATGAGAACCCAGGAGTCTGGATTTGTAAGGTGTCACATTGTTGTGTTGAAGGGAATGTATTAGAAATAAAAATAGGTCTGTGATTTTAACAATTCAGCCGTTGATACATTTCTCAGATTCTGCTGCTACCAATAGTAAATAATATCTATCTATTTATAACAACTGGCTCAAAATGCTTTGGCTGTCTGCTACACTTGCAAGCCTGAGGCCTGGAAAAAGTAAGACCTAGACTAAGTCAACACTGTAATGTGCTTGCAAAAAGTTTCCAGATCTTATTTGCCTGTCGACGGTTCAAAGACAGCAATGAAAATATAGAAGTGAAATGTGAACGTATTGTAAAAGAAGAAGATAAGCATAAATAATACAATGTGCTGCTAGATATACAGTACAGTGAATTATTAAATAGCACATAAGAAAATTACTCTTCCTTGTTTCATCACCCCTACAAAACACATACAAAAATGATCCTACTAAATACATATTAGACATATTATGTACAAAAAATCTGACAAACCAAAACACACACAGAGTCCGGGATGGAACGGTAACTGTGAAGATGGTGGTCAATGATGAAGCTAACCTAAATCCTTACAGTAAAGTGAATGCAAAAAGAGTGCCTGAAATCATGGCACTAACCCAAACTGAATGAAACAGAAGAAAAGCAAAACAGTCTAACAAATCTAAGTCACAAAAGATATGAATCATTTTTCATATAAAAGTCGAAGAAAATGCTTTTCCGTGGAACTCTAATACGATGGATGCTGGTATTTCCTAAGCACTGGTAGTAGCTACCATAACAAATGTGTTGCCAAAAGTGAAGCCAAGAAGACGTAGTATGAAGAAGAAGATCAAGATGGAAAATAGTTTAACAGAAACAGGAAGTCCTGTAGTAAAGGCTCAGCAGTCAGTCATGTGCCTTCCTAATTCTGTTTTAAGAGGCGGTTACTTTTACAACAGGAGCAATCCACAATTATGAAAAGGGACAGCAACTAACAGAAATGACAAAACAAATGATGAAAATCATGTAACCCTGCTATCTATCTATCTATCTATCTATCTATCTATCTATCTATCTATCTATCTATCTATCTATCTATCTATCTATCTATCTATCTATCTATCTATCTATCTATCTATCTATCTATCTATAAATTTCTTTCTTTAGTAACTCTGCAATACCACTTTCCAGTACTGTTACCCTGCAAAAGGTGGAATGTTAAATTCAAAGGCCTGTTTGTAAATTTTGAGCAATTAGTAAGACTTGCCTTCTTTCTGCTCACATGACCCCAACCTTCAGTCCTAAACACCAAGAGATGTACTACACCAGATAATAAACGGAAAAAAATAAAACTTAGGACATGCACTTAAAGAGTTTGCAGTATTATGAGATGTCCTATCATTTTCAAAATGTTATAAACACCTAAAATGGCCACCACAGGCATTCTTCACATAATGTAATTATTGTGGTTTGCTGTCTAGTATTGTGATGTACACTGCTAACATAGATGCTCATGTAAGTTAAAGATTGTAATATTTTTAAAAGCAATGAGAAGGAGACAGGTAAGCTTCAAGGTGTCAGTAACAAAAACATTTTAAAGAAATGAAGGATGTTCATTGTTTAGTGAGAAGGGAGCACCAGAGAAGTATCTGGGGATAGTTAAGGAGATGTATGAGGGTGCCTACACACAAGTAAAAAGTAGTGTAGGAGTAACAGATGGGTTTGCAGTCAAGGTTAGGTTACATCAAGGATCATCATTAAACCCATATCCTTTTACTCTAGTTATTGATGTTATTGCTAGGAGAATTGTAGATCAGTCCCCGTGGTGCATGATGTTTTCAGATGACATTGTGCAATTTGGCATCAATACTGTGAAAATGAAACTAGAGCAGTGGAGAAGAACAATGGAGGATTGAGGCCTTAAGATTATCAATTAAAAGACAGAACATCTAAGATTTAAGGGACAAGAACAAAATGGAGAAGTTAACCTCCAGGGATCAACAATAACAGAGGATAGAGAACTACTGTAGATCTAGAAATAAGCAATCAGGTTGAAAAACTGAAAAACACTATTGTGAGTGTTATGTGACTGAAGAATCAATGCAAGAGAAAATTGCATAAAACAGTAGCCAGATCATCATTGTCCTATGGATCACTAACCTGAGCAGCTCAGAATGTGGATGAAGAGTAACTAGATCTTACAGAACTGAGGATGTTGAGATGGATGTGGAGTAACAAACCTTGAAAAGATGAGGAATGAGAGAGCCACAGGTCCAGTTAAAGTGTGTGAAGAACCCAAAGAAAAAGCAGGAAAGAAGGGTAAAGTGTTATGGGCATGTCATCAGAAGAAAGGTGAACAATGTGGAGAGAAGATTCTTGGATAAGGAGCTTGGGACAGAGGAGAAGTGGATGACCAAAGAGGAAGTGAATATACTGTATGAAGGAGGATGTAAGGGAGATAGGGGTATCAGGCAAGGAAGTGTACAACAGACAAGAATGGAGGAGGCTGGTCAAATGTAGCGACCCCATATGAAAGTGAGAAATGCTTTAGAAGAAAAACATGAACTGTTTAGTGAACTGAGTGGCAGGGGTTTGCAATATTTAGGTCTGAAAGCAAAAATGCAAAATGGAAGAGACGAAACGTTTGTGCAAAACAAAGTCAAAGCAGTCAAAACTTAAAATTTCGAGAATTTTTTTTTTCCTTTAGAAATTAAGAGATATCTTCCCTTTACTTGACATAAAGTTCAGAAGGGGAGCAACCGCAAACTCTCACACTTAAATAAGAACCCGGTACATCCACTGTCATTTCTCGAAGTGCGAACCTAATTTGAACGTCGTCCTCTATGAATAATGTAAAACATAACCAAAAATGAATTTCAAACAATCAAAACAAAAAATATTTACAACAAATCAAAAATTCAAACAAAACTGTAGATCGTGACACTGAGATTTTGTGGATATGCAAAAGGCCAGGGTAGGTACTGAAACAGAGATTTGAGTACATTTGTGTTGTGAAGGCCTTGCCATTCATTTTGATCTTTCATTCCATTAATAATAGATGAAGAGATTCTTCTGCTGAGTAGGAATAAACACTTTGCAAGCCTGCATGAGTTAATTTATGGTTTTTGGTGTTTACAATTTTTCTTAGTTGCTTTGGTGCATTTCTCACAACAGAATTGCAGTTCTCAAAACTGCTCGTTCAAATCCCACAACCTTTAGTCATGGGGCCCAATATACAGGATCAGCAGCAATTGTAGAGAGCATTTAGAGTTTCAGTATGTATATATTGTTTTCGATGTTGTAATTTTTTTTCCTTCATTTCATATGTTATGCATAAAGTATTGAAATGCATTTTTTTGCTAGACTCCAAATGCAGTGGATGGTATGTCACCATATACCTGTGCAATCAATTAAATATTCTTCTTGAATCAATCTCCCGCAATCGGTGTTTTGTATTTTTATGTTTCCTGCCAATTGTCATTCAGATGTTTTGTGTATCAGAAAATGTTTAGATTGTGCCAATTTTATATTGATAACATGACTTTACATTTTGGCTGTCATGTCCGTGGACGCTGATTCATGGACTTGGCATTTTGATGGCACGGGCATATTCAGCGATGTAAATACTTGCTTTTGAGGCATGGATTAAGGATTTTGAAGAGGTTACCTGTTCTTGCTGGTCATCCATGATATTTTGCCATTTGCACTAAGTGTTTTGAAGAATGAACTCGCTGTTATGCAAATGTTAAGTCTGTTGTGAGAAATGCACCAAAGCAACTGAGAAAAACTGTAATAAGGCCTTTCTAGCTTAATATTTTGCACTTACTATAACAAAGCAGTAAGCTTCACATATTACACAACACGCCAATTATTCCTAGAATAGGTCTAAGTCCATGTCAGAAGAAAACGTGACATATTGTATATCCAGGAACAATACTGCAGTGTCAAGAATATCAGGCCTGTATCACTGGGCCATGTGCATGTCCACTACAATACCTGCTATATCATACATATACCACCAAAGTAAACTGTTTATAGACTTTTTACTTACGAAATGTAGATATGGATTGCTACCATTCCTTGTATCCAAAGGACATTCACTCTCGCTTTTGTCAGGATCTAGCAGCATGCTTTGAAGCTGCTGGTCATTTTGAGCTGCTGTGGAAATTCCTTCCTGAAATATCAAAAACAATGCAATCATTTCTAAATAATAAAATTAAGAAAACATTTTTGAGTAAATTTTAATACATTTACGTTATAATTGACTGTCAAATTCATATTCTTTATTAGTCCACTATTATTACAATGGGTAGCAGAGGGTAGTAGAGCTACCACATGGATCCAGCATCTTTGGTTCTCATTGTGTGAATGATTGTTGTTTCTTGTAGAGTTTGTAGATTCTCACCATGTCCATGTTCCTCCTATACCCCCAATTATACAAAGGTTAGGTAAACTGGTGAGACCATATTGGTCCCTTTGTGGATGTGTGCATAAATGGGCCTGGCAATGGACTGACACCTTGTCCAGGACTGCTTCTTACCTTGTGTACAGTGTTGCTGGAACAGGCTCTGACCCTTAAAATGAACAGGCTGTAAAAAGTGTCATTAGTGTCATTATCTTAGGTTCACCCTTTGCCTTGAAAAATTCAGAAATGTGAACCTACCTGGAGTTCAGAAACTGAGGTGCCTAACATCAGCACTTAATTATTAAAAGAATTCAGTTAAGGACTCTTTTTAAACATCTCAAGGTCATGAAACAAAAAAGTGATGTCAATGCCTGGTTAGTGAGGGAGAATGATTTTCATAATTACATGTCACTGTTAGGGAATTTACAGATTTCTTTAGCAGTCACTGAGTAGCTTTGGATATCTACCTTGTGATAAAAGAGAGTGTCAAGGATAAGTGATTGAAATCAAAAACATTTTTTTAATGATTCACACTATAGTGAGGAGTAGTCTGTCACCGGGGTTAATGCCAAAACTGAGCTGGCACAATGTAAACTCAAAGGACTCCTCCAGGATGGAGAGCCTCACTGGCAGTAGAAAAATGTTTCATGTCTGCCAATGTGGAAATGCAGGGCCCACTAAGTAGAGGTAAACTGAATTCACCCTGAAAAACATCATCTAAGACAGTGATTCTTAACTTTTTTTGAGTCATGGACCCCTTTAAGAATCTAATGAAAGCTAAGGACTCCCTTCCTCAGAAATATTCACATAAACACAACTTTGCATACAATGAATATAATGTACTTTATTTATCGAGATTTGATTGTCTCATACGTATTTGACATACACTAAGTATTATAAAACTTTAAAGTAAACAATCTAAAAAAAACTCCTTTTTATGCAAAAAGTGATAGCCACTCATTATAATTATGAAATGCAATCCTTTTTTGCAAATTAAAACAGATCAACTACTACTACATCTACTCTAAATCAACAGCACTGGGCTGTATCTATACATATAAAGGAGATTTGGGATCTGAGAGACTGTGTTTGTGTATTTGTGGAGGGATGGAGAGTTAAGGCGGATGGGGGAGTCATGTGATCATCATCTCCACCCAGTCCATACAAGCATTGAACAAAGTAGGAGCAAGAACACACCACTGATGAACCCCAGAATCAACTGGGAAAAACGCAGAGGTCCTGCCTCCACTCTGCACAGCACTCACAGTACCAGTGTACAGGCCGGCCATGATATCCAGCAACCTCGAGGGGATGCCGCAAACCCTCAGGATGTCCCAGAGGGTAGCCCAATCAACTGTGCCGAACGCTTTATGAAAATTGTCAAAGGCTGCAAAGAAACTCTGCTGATATTTGCATTTGCACTCCATGAGAACCCTCAGTGCCAGGATGCGGTCAATGGTATACGTCTTAGGCATAAAACCAGACTGTTTCCGGTTGCTGATAGGTGGGCAAGTGATCACAGATCCTATTGAGGATGAACCTAGCAAGGACCTTACCCGGTACCGAGAGCAGTGTTATCCCCCTGTAGTTGCTGCAATCCAGGCTTTCCAGACAGGGATGACAAGTCCCATTTTCCAGCCAGTTGGGATGATGCCAGTCTCCCAAATGGAAGCAATGATTGCTTACAATGCCATGAGGGCAGCTTTACCACCAGGCTGGAGAAGTTCACCCTGGATACCAAAGATCCCTGCAGCCTTTCCCCCCCTCAGCTGTTTCACCACCTGTGCAATCTCAGTGAGACTGGGTTGTTCACAGCTAATTGAAGGATCAGCCTCAACGACTGTGGACCCAGAGATATCCAATGTCCTAGCCAGAGGATCAGCTTTGAACAACTGCTCAAAGTAGCCAGCCCAGCGGGTCACAACTGCAGTGTCATCCGTAAGGACATTCCATCACCTGCCCTGATTGCGACTTTCCAAGGAACAGATTCAGATGTGCGTAATGCTTTCATTCCTCTGTAAGCAGGACATGGGTTGCTAGACCACAGATGGTGTGTCACTTGCTCACAGATTCCTCTAACAAACGCCTCTTTATCTGCCCTCAGAGCATTGGCAACCATCCTTCTCAGTTCCTGGTACAGACCAGAGTTGCCATTGAGCCGTGCACTGCGACTCCTCTCGATGATATCCAGGGTGCCTTGTGTGATGAAAAACCTCCTTCTGAGAACATCAATAACACCAAAAGAACCCTCAGCAACCTTCAGGGTCTTGTCACAGGTCTCCCACATCACATTAAATAAATGCAGTAAGTGCAATAAATGGGTCAAACAAGATCCTTCTTCATATGTGAGGGCTCAGTCTTCAACCTGCTGGTGTTACAATGGCTGCAAGTCTTTACTGCAGCTTGTTCATATGTATAAAAGTCTCATTCCTTTATCTGCAATCAGCACTGTCGATGCAGAATTAATCTTCAGTTAAAATGTTGATCAAAATGACTGTTTTTGTTATTTCTTTCAGCGCACACAAAATTACATTTTGCATCTAGTTCAGAACTGACAAATTGTTTTTGCCAAACCCTCTTTTAAAAAATGGTAATTTTCAGTAAATGAACACAGGGCTGAATGATAATTAGTTAGCTGCTCTGGCGAAGGACAAACTGTGATTTACAGTTTTCTGTGTTGTACACAGCCAGTCCTGGTGTTAGAAACAATTTAACTGGAACGAAGGGACTTATCAAACATATTATGTATTCAGAATATAGCTTTGTTAATAAAACTGCATCAACTCAGCTGAAGTTGTTCAAATTTCTGTTGGAAGTGCCTACATCTACAGTCGTGGCCAAAAGTTTTGAGAATGACACAAATATTAATCTTCACAAAATTTGCTGCCTCAGTATTTATATTGGCAATTTGCATATACTCCAGAGTGATCAGATGAATTGCAATTAATTGTAAACTCCATCTTTGCCATTAAAATGAATTTACTCCCCAAAAACCCATTTTCACTGCTGCTGTGAAGAAGGCTTCAGGGCGCCCAAGAAAGTCCAGCAAGTGCCAAGACCGTCTCCTAAAGCTGATTCGGCTGTGGGATTGGGGCACCACTAGTGCAGAGCTTGCTCAGAAATGGCAGCAGGCAGGTATGAGTGCATCTGCACGCACAGTGAGGTGAAGAGTTTTGGAGGATGGTCTTGTGTCAAGAAGGGCAGCAAAGAAGCCACTTCTCTCCAAGAAAAACATCAGGGACATGCTCATATTCTATAAAAGGTACAGGGATTGGACTGCTGAGGACTGGAGTAAAGTCATTTTCTCTGATGAATCCCCTTTCCGATTGTTTGGAGCATTGGGGAAAAAAGATTGTCTTTTTGGCTAAGAACACGGCCATGAATAAAGAATGGTACCAAAATATCTTCTCCCGACCATCCAAGAAGAATTTGGTGATGAACAATGCCTTTTCCAGCATGATGGAGCACCGTGCCATAAGGCAAAAGTGATAACTAAGTGGCTCGGGGAACAAAACATCACAATTTTGGGTCCATGACCAGGAAACTCCACAGACCTTTATCACATTGAGAACTTGTGGTTAGTCCTTAAGAGGCAGGAGGACAAACAAAAACCCACAAATTCTGACAAACTCCAAGCATTGATTATGCAAGAATGGGCTATCATCAGTCAGGATTTGGCACAGAACTTGATTGGCAGCATCCCAGGGTGAATTACAGAGGTCTTGAATTGACTCTTTGCATATGTCAATAAAGGCCTTTGAAACTTATGAAATGCTTGTAATTATACTTTAGTATACCATAGAATCATCTGACAAAAAGGTCTAAAAACACAGAAGCAGCAAACTTTGTGAAAACCAATATTTGTGTCATTCTCAAAACTTTTGCCTAAAATGTAGAGAATTTTAAAAGTGTAGAGAGAAAAGAAAGTGTGACTGGGCCCCAGCCTGGCAAGGCAGTGCTAGAGGTTAAAGGGGGCAAGGAATGAGGAATTTACAAGTGCTGGAGGGGAATCCATGACACTAAAAAATGTGGTTCTGCTGAAGAAACTATATTCCTCCAGGGTTTTAAGAAAAGAAAAGATCCAAAACGAAGAAAAAGTGCTCAGGGCAATGGCATAGGAATTCCTATCTGTTTGCAGAAACTATTATTTCCAAATACCCATAAAATGATAACTTTGGGGCTTTATTCCATTAGAAAGTTCATGGAAAGACTGAGAGCCAGGACAGAAAATGTGATCGGCCCATTAACATGGAGTAGACCTCAGGAATACAGGGAGGCCTGGCCCAGAGGAAGCTCTGCAATAAGGGCCACAGAACTTTGTGGAGGGGGTCCCCTTGAGCCAGAAGTGGTTCAAAGTATTTTCTGAAAATACTTTAAAAAAGGCGGTTCAGCTTGGAGTCAGGAGATGAGTTGGGTAATGGTTCCTTGTGGTAAGGCAGAGGTAATGTGAGCAGGATTACAATAAATAGAACAGAAGAGTGGGAGGTTTCATTGTGTGCACTATGGCTCTTTATTGTTTTGATTTTGCTTCCCAGCTATCCCTGTCCTAAATATTATTTTGTGTTAAATATTTTTTACTTTAATAAAGAACTGTGTTTTGGGTACTTCCGGTCCCCACAATCACAACAGAGACATTTGAAAAGACACAGAACTATTGAGTAGTTATCATCATCACTGATAATTTAGCTTTATCAGTGCCACATGGAACCTCCGACTATCACTGTATTCCACAAACATCCTGGACACTCACTTCCACCAAGGTAGGCTGTAGTTGGCATAGGTTAGATAGATTCTAATGGCTGCGGGACCCTGAGGTTTATCTGTTACAGGAGTTTTAAATGAATGAAATTTGTACTGCACATCTCAGCTATCAGTTAGCATTAGTTAGCCTTACATTAACACTTTTGGGAACCTAAATAAAAGTTAGCGCATTTTTGTATTTCATTTCAAGTACAGTGGAACCTCGGTTCACGAACGTCTCGGAACAAGTACAAATCGGTTTATGACCAAAAAGTTCACCAAACTTTTGCCTCTGTTCATGACCACACACTTGGTATATGAACAAGCCAGTTTCTGCTATTTACTGTTTGTTTCTGTCACACCTAGCACCTTGTTGCATCTTACTATATTGCACCAGAGCTCATGGAGATACGTTGCCTCATTTCACAATGTACGTTGTCACACACGTGTGCATAGGAGGCAGCTAAAAGGACCAAAAGAAGGTAATTCCACACCAGGCCAGGAGGTGGCGGAGTGCAGTAAACCTTTCTCTTTTATCTCTGCAGACCAGACATGGGAAAGTCTCCCTGATTCTGATGACATCACGTCCAGTCCTGCAATCATGACGTCACATCAGGTCCCGCCCTGATGACGTCACTTTCGGTTCCGGCCCAAAGAATGTCACTTCTGGTTCCTGCACTAGATGACAAAACTTCTGCCGACAATCCATAAAAGAAACCCAACCACCTCTTTGCAATCAGTTCTGTTGTGGACTCAATCTGTGCACTTCTATGCAACCAAAACCTAATTTTTGCAGCCTGCATCAAGTATACGGGTGGCTGCCCCAAACCTCTTTTGGTGTCAAGGTCTATTTATTTCACAACGTGTACACAGTTGCTGATGACAACCTTGACTTTAACCTTAACCTTGAATTGTTGCCTGTTAGTGAAATGCAGCCTTCCTTTATTATGTCTGATTTACATGCTTTAAATAAATAGAAGTTTGTGTAAAAAATATAGTAAAAAACAATGGTGTTAAATCATATTTGGTTATAGAAAAGAATAAAGGTAATACTGTTCTTCTGAAGGCATGTAATGGTTTAAAGGATTAGCCTTTGTCTTTGTTCTTGCACTTACCAAAGCCTGGAGGAGATCACTGACATTCTTTGTTAACTGGCGAACAGCTTTTTCAATATTCTTGAACACTTTCTCTTCTTTGTCAAATTTCTCATCTTTGATCTGCAAAAACAGACATGCATTTGAATTGGACTTCCCAAGTAGTTTTCTAAGAGTTCATTTTTCTTTAGGCTTCAGATTCAAATTCTACACCCAAAACCATGGTAACACTGACAGTCTCTGATAGGCTGCCTGTAAGGTCAGTTCTTGTAGCTCATCTGTGTCTGTTTAACCTAAAATCAGGCAGTCAGTCAGTCACTTTCTAACCCGCTTAGTCGTACTGAGGTGTCACCCGTTGTACAGTTGCGCTTGGGTCCTAATTTGGGATCATGAGGTGGGTGCAGAAAAGCACAATATCAGTGCATGCTCCCAACCTCTCCTCTATCTCTTGGTCCTGAATAGAGTCATGGGGGCCTGCTGGAGCCTATCCCAGCTAGCATGAGGCACAAGGCAAGAACAAACCCTGGACAGGCACCAGTCCATCACAGGGTGGACACACACACACACACACACGCTTTGGCCAATTTAGGATCACCAATTCACCTAACATGCATGTGCTTGGGATGTGAGAGGCAACCAAAGCAAACCCATGCAGACATGGGGAGAACATGCAAACTCCATGCAGGGAGGACCCAGGACATGAACCCTGGTCTCCCTATTGCAAGGCAGCAGGGCTACAACTGGGCAACTGTGCCACTCTAAACTAGATTCAAAAAGCTTAACAGTGCAAAAGCACTTATAATGAGATGATAATACTGTAAGATGCAGAGGTTAATCTAGAGCAGGGGTCCCCAACTCCATTCCTGGATGCTCATGGAGATACGTGGCCGCAGGTTTTCATTCTAACCCTTTTTTTTAATTAGTGACCTGTTTCTGCTGCTAATTAACTTATTTTGAGTTAATTGTAATCGACTTGTGTTTTAAGATTTGTTCCCCTGAATTTTTTCATCGTTCCTCTGAATTGTTTCATTTCTTTCCTTAAATAGCACCCAATCTGTAATGAAATATGAAGTGAGTGAGCCAACAGAAGACCAACTAAGTCAGGACCTCAAACTCCAACCAATTTCACTTCAAACAGTTGCTTAATTAGGCGCAGAGTCTTATCGTTAATTAAACCCGTTCTTTAATTACATGGCTTGTTGCTGCTCTCATTGTGCAATAGCATACATTTCCGAAATGGTTGATTTTTCTCTTTTTAAAGAGTACTTTTAAAATGTCTTGGGGACATGAGCAGATCAGCATTCCTGAGACCTTCATCTTTCTTTAATTTTAGATATTGTATGATGGACACAGTTTGCTGGTCATGTTTTGGCTTCTTTTGTATCTCATTATTGTTTGGCTGCTAATTAAGGAAAAAGAAACACGTATGGGGTCTGCATCTTCAAGAGTCAGTCAATTAAAATTAATTCAAAAGAAGTTAATTAGCAGCAAAAACATGTCACTAATTAAGAAAAGGGTTAGAATGAAAACCAGCAGCCACTGCAGCCCTTCAGGACTGGAGTTGGGCACCCCTGATCTAGAGAACATCCATCTCTCCCTCAATTATGACCACTAGATGCCCATTGATGTCCAACCATCCATCCAGTTTTTGAACTTATTTATTCTAGTTCAGGGTCTCAGAATATCCGTTTTTGCACTGGACTAAAAAGAATAAAACGTCAGACATTTCCACACACTGTAGTCTACTATTATATTTTTACACAACAGCCTCTGACGTTCCTGTTGTTAAGCCTCAGAGACTAGAACTGCTAACATTATATCCTTACTTTTTTAAATGGCTAAAATGGTCTCTATAAGGTATCATGACTTGAACCGCTGAGTGCATATTTCTAGGTGTTTGATGCCCATCCCTGGCAGGTGGCATTATGATCATAACTGCTCCTCTAGGTGTAAGGCATCATTAAACTTTCAGGGCATTCTGCTGTTTTGTAGCTGCAGCTCACCCTGCTGACTTTGAAAAGCCTGCTGCAATAAATAGAAGGAATTCATTATTCAAGCTTCATATTGTTTTTTGCCCTTCTGACTCCGTCCTTTGATTTCGGATGCTCATTTCATTAAAAGACACGTACACCCCCACATGTACACAAAAGCTCCGAGTCCTGGGCTTTTAATGAAGGCAGTGGCTGTGAGGGAAGAATGGATTAAGCGTATACACTGAGGCGGTGCTGAGCACATTTTTCTTTATTCTGTTCTTTTTATATAGCACCTTTTATTGAAAAAATCTTGAAGGGTGATGTCAAAATAGACAAATGCCTAGACGTATCAAAATCACAACAAGGGAGAGGGCAGAGACAGTGCAAATAAGGCAAACATAACAAGACAGGATAAGGACAAAAACAAGTAAGAACATATTTTTTGGAATGTGTGAAATCCAAAGAGAAAATATGATTTTAGTAAGAACTTTGAAGAGCTCAGGCAAGAGAAGGAAAATATTATCATAATAGTAATGTTTTAAAAGAATTTGATAATAATAATAAAAGCAAAGACAGCCTGCTTGTTATTACTTTATACAGGGTGATTCAAAAAGATTCATCCAATTTCAAAGTGGCATATTTTTACAACCATAAGGCGCCTTGGAACCAGTCACATACCAATTGAAGTAGGGGGCCATGGAGTTTCTCACTGTCACCGGAAGATGAGACTACCTTCAGTCTGTGAGGAGATGGCGACCCCTGAGCAGAAAGCGTTTTGCGCTCAATCGAGTATGGAATGAATTGGACTATCACGTTGATGTTGTCCTTGGACCTTGAGGAGGTCATATTGAGCACTTGTAAAATTACATAATAAACTTTATGCTCCCCTAAACCATTTACAATTCACTGCATTGTTCTGTAATGATTTGCAGGTGAAATCAACCATTTTGAAATCGGATGGATCTTTTTGAATCACTCTGTATTATGGCAAATTTCTGAAATAAATGTTTTCTTGAGTTTTTCATGCCCATTTCACAACAGAAGCATCGCAATGAGAAAGTGAAACCAGTGCTGAATCATTTTATCAAAGGGCCAATAGAGATAAATTAAATAAAAATGAATTGCAAAAATAAAAAAACTGATATAAAATAGTCAACATCCACCAACGCAAACTTAATCAGCTGAAGGCCCTAGCATAGCCAACTGGAGTAACAGATATTTGAACCTAGTAGGACTGCTACAGTCATGTGAAAAAGAAAGTACACTGTCTATCAATTCCAAGCTTTTACATATCAGGATATCATTTGGTGCTCAGCAGGTCTTAAAGTTAGGTAAATACAACCTCAGATGAACAATAACACATGCCATGGGTCATTATTTATTTAACAAAAGCTAAGCAAAAATGCAGAAGCATTGTGTGAACAATTCAGTACACCCTTACTGCTTCCATAGGAATTAAGAAGGTATGTAACAGTCAGATGCTGCTAATCGAATACACTTGATTAATTGACCATCAGCAAGTGTGACCACCTCTATAAAGGCAGACACTTTGGAAGTTTGCTGGTCTGGAGCATTCAGGCGTGTGCTAACACAATGCTAAGTAGAAACAACATCAGCGATGATCTTAGGGAAGCAATCGTTGCTGCTCATCAATCTGGGAAAGCTTTTAAGGCCATTTCCAAACAATTTGAAGTCCATTATTCTACAGTGACAAAGCTTATGCACAAGTGAAAAACATTCAAGACATTTACCAACAGGACTGGACATCCCAGCAAATTCACCCCAAGGTCAGACCATGCAATGCTCAGAGAGATGGCAAAAAACCCAAGAGCCACATCTCAGACTCTACAGGCCTCAGTTAGCATGCCAGTACAATTAGAAATAGACTGAACAAGTATGGCTTGTTTGGAAGGATTGAAGCAGAAAACCTCTTCTCTCTAAAAAGGGCATGGAAGCATGGCTTAGGTTTGCAAAGTTGCATCTGAACAAACCCCAAGACGTCTGAAACAATGTCCTTTGGCCAGAAAAGACCAAAATGGAGATGTTTGGCTATAATGCACAGCACCATGTTTGGCGAAAACTAAACACAGCATATCAGCACAAACACCTCATACCAATTGTCAAGTATGGTGGTGGAGCAGTGACAATTTGAACTTGTTTTACAGCCACAGGAGCTGTTCACCTTGCAGTCATTGAGTTGACCATGAACTCCTCTGTATACCAAAGTATTCTAGAGGCAAATGTGAGGCCATCTGTCTGACAGCTAAAGCTTGGCTTGAACTGGGTCATGCTACAGCTCAATGAACCCAAGCACCAGAGGTGGCCTTTGGAGGTGGCGACTAGGGCAATTGCTCCAGGCCCCGCGATAGGAGATTCACAATTCCTGTGACCGTTGCGAGCGTGGAAAGAAGCTTTTCAAAGTTGAAACTGATCAAAAATTATTTACGATCAACAATGTCGCAAAACAGACTGTGCAGTTTAGCTATTTTGTCAATCGAAAAGGAACTTGCCTCAACATTGGACTACGAGGATCTTATTAATGATTTTGCTCAGCGAAGAGCCAGAAAAGTGGACTTCCGTCTGTGACTGTCAAAGCAGCTGTTTGGTAAGTGTTCGTTTTATTACAAGTGTTCTGGTTCTCCGTAATTAAATAAATTTGCCGACTCCAGCAGGTTCGGCAGAAACGACTGTTATCTAGTTTGTTAATGTTGCATGGAAAATGTTTCTCAATCATTAATTAAGTTGGATAAAGGCCACTTACCCAATATAAGAACAATTACAATACGTAGTGTAATCAAACGGCCAATGATACCTACATAAGGCACCATGTTTTTTAACAATAATAAGGTGTACAGCATTAGAGGCGGACAAGCCCGTGAGCATGGTGGTACGGTATATAGCCTACACTTATGGCTCTCGGCCCCGCATATGACACTCGCCCAAGGCCCCGCATACTCCTAAGGCTGCCTCTGCAAGCACACCATCATATCTACAACAAAATGGCTGAAAAAGAAAAGAATAAAGGTGCTGCTATGGCCCAGTCAAAGTGCTAACCTTAACCCAACTGAAATAATGTGGTGAGACCTTAAATTAGCTGTGCATAATCAAATAGCTGCAAACTTCAAAGAACTGAAGCAACCTTGTAAATAAGAGCAAGGCAAAATTCCTCCATAATGATGTGAGAGACTGATAAAGTCATATAGAAAACGATTGCCTCAAATTATTGCTGCTAAAGGTGGTTCTACAAGCTATTGAATCATGGGGTGTACTTAGTTTTTCACACATGGCTTTTCCATTTTTTGTGAAATAAATAATGACATGGTGAAATCTGTTGTGCGATGTTTTACACCTAAGGTTAGTTTTAAATAATTTTAGAAAATGGTATACACAAGATGTTTGTTTTTTTATGTCCTCATATATAAAGCCAGTGAACTGTCAGATGGTGTACTTTCTTTTTTACATAACTGCATATGGTGGCAAGCTTCCCCCAGCAGTCCACAAAAGTGCTGTTGGTTTGATTGGTAATTAGAATATTAGAACAATCTAGATGAGAACAGGCTATTCAGCCCAACAAAGCTTTTCTATTCCTATCCACTTAATTCCTCTAAAATAACATCAAGTCTAATGTTGAAGGACCATAAAGTTCTACTGTCTAACACATTGCTTGGTAACTTATTCCAGCTGTCTATGGTTCTCTGTGTAAAGAAAAACGTCCTAATGTTTTTGTGCAAAATTTACCCTTAACAAGTTTCCAACTGTGTCCCTGCGTTCTTGATGAACTCATTTTAAAATAGCAGTTTCAGTGCACTTTACTAATTCTCTTCAGAATTTTAAACACTTCAATCATGTCATCTCTTAATCTTCTTTTGCTTAAACTGAAAATATTCAGCTCTTTTAACCTTTCCTCATAAATAATCCCCTGTAGCCTGGAATCAGCCTAGTCACATCTTTCTGAACCTTTTCTAGTGTGTCTATGTCTTTATATAGCCTTAAGACCAAAGCTGCACATGATGGGGTCTAACCAGTGTGGTTGAGCAAAATGTTCTTTGACTTGTACTCTACACATCTTGCTATATAATCTAACATTTTGTTAGCCTTTCTATTCTTACCTAATGTGTCAGTGTGGAGTAGGCATATGTTTCTCTATTTATGTGTGTTTAGGTATTTAAGTCAGTGTGGATGAGGCCCATCATACTGTAAGACCCCTTTGTAAAAAGGCATACTTTACAATGGACTGGTATCTTGCCTTATAATCTCTAGTTGCCCACTACTCTGT
Source organism: Polypterus senegalus (assembly GCF_016835505.1). Classification (NCBI taxonomy): domain Eukaryota; kingdom Metazoa; phylum Chordata; class Cladistia; order Polypteriformes; family Polypteridae; genus Polypterus; species Polypterus senegalus. Next base: position 119,624,785 of record NC_053160.1, on the reverse strand, counting down.
ACTGAAGAAATAACTTCAACAAATGAATGAATTGAAGGATATTCATGCATATAAATTTTAAAAAGCAAATCTCTCTATTATAAAAGAAAATCTTGAGATGAGACAAGACTATTGCCAAAAGATTTTTTCGAGTTGGTAGAGGGGTTCCCAACCTCCTCTCAACCATTTCTGGTTCACGGCCCATGGCCATGGTCCTCTAACGTTTCATTTGTGTGAATGCCTTTGTCAGACACAGTTCTTGCCTTCTCAACTATTACAAATATTTACGCTTTCCTCACTTTAAGCTTCCATTAAAAGAAGACTTATTATGTCCAAATCTTATTGAAGAATTTTATCCTGAAGGTTTATCAACAGAAGAAATGAGTACACATGCAATCCTAGCACCGAGAAACGATGAAGTCAAATTAAATAATGATAAAACTGTCGATTGGTTACAGGGCAAATTAATTAAATGTGTATCAATTGACTATGCTGAAAAAGTTGGTGGTGATGGTGCGGAAGATGAAAACATCAACTTACAATATCCCGTAGAATATCTACAACCGTTAACACCGTCCGGTCTTCCACCGGCCAAATTACTGTTGAAAGAAGGATGTATTGCAATGTTATTTCATAATTTATGTTTGAGTGATGGGCTATGCAATTGGACAAGATTAGTTGTATTGAGAATTGGTCGAACCATTCTAACATGTAAAATTTTAACAGGCGACAAGAAAGGTAATGTAGTACATATTCCGTGAATAACATTAGACACAAAAGGAGATCTTGATATGCCATTTGTATTAAAATGTTTATAGTTTCCCATTAGAATAGCTTTTGCTATGACAATTAACAAATTACAGAGATAAACATTCGAAAAAGTCGGTTTATTTGTTACAGAGAAAGAAACGATATTCACTCACGGGCAGTTATACGTTGCATCGTCACGATGTTAAGTCCAAACACGGAATCAAAATTCAATGCGATATTGAAAAAAAGTGAATTTCAAATGTTGTTTTTACTACTATAAGTTTTATAGTAAAAGTTTAAGTTAAAAAAAGTATTTGCATGTTGCATAGAGAAACATATGCCTACTCCACACTGACACATTAGGTAATGTGCATGCCAAACAGAACGAAAACATATAATGCAACAAATACTGTACCTCTAACGCAACATGAAACATAATTTTCATTCAATTTATTATGTTTTACTGTTTTTTAAGTTGGTTAATTACTCGCTGTAATGTAAAATGGTTAGTTCTATTATTTTTATATGTAACAATTCCCATGAAAATAACAATCTATATAAAATGTATATTCGCTTCCACATACACGAGCGGCAGAGCCACAAAGTCACTAGCACATTGCACCCGCCTGTGGGTTGGTGAGCGAATAGCACAGGGGGCAGAGCCCCCTAGTAATTAAAAAAAATGGAAAAATCAGAAGATTTTAAGAAGGAAGAAGGAATAGGAATACTTATTATTTGACTGATTAATTCTGGTTGAACTTATTGACCCTTTAGCTTTAAAGTTTCTTTAAAAATATTCACAGATAAGATTTGTCATTAACAATCTAATCTTATTCATAAATCACACATTTATACTACTATGAAACAGAAATGCACACACTAATGCATACACTATGTATGTATAATATTTTCAACTTTGAAAGTACCATATAAAGCAAAGATTGGTGAAATGATGGGTACATGTCACCCACAGCAGAAACACAAAAATAAAACATTGAATTATACAGGCAGTTTAATTCTTTTAACTAGAATGGCTGTTTGGAACAGAATTCATCAGCCACAAGACTGTTCTGGAAATTCAAAATTTTTACCCATCGCATTCATTACATTAGTTGTATGTACCTGAGGTTCCTTTCCTGTGATGCGTTTGATATGCCCAGTCACTCTGTCTGACTTCTTTCTGAGCGAATGAAAGCTAAACTTGTTAATTTTGTTTCTCAGTCTCCCTTCTTCTTCATTTTTCTTGTACTTCATCACTGTAAAGAAACACAAAATTGGGAAGATATCATACAGTAGGTATGCTGGATACACATACTATACTTAACCACAAGCTATGAGGTCCAACAATTTGAAAAGATCTCAACTGTCTACACTAATTTAATGAATATGTCACTGTGTGCTTGGTTGAAATGGTTGTTTTGGAGCTGTTAGGAAATAATGCCTACTCTTGTCTTTATATTGTATGTTTGTGTTTATGCTTTATTTCATTTGAACCTCACCAAATCAAATTCAGATTATCTGACATTGTTATAGCAATTAAGTAACACAGAATGATTAATTATATTAACTAAAAAGATTACAGTAGGCACAGTGCCTATCAGCAGTGAGGTTTGGTGGTAGAACTCGCCCTCTATCTATCTATCTATCTATCTATCTATCTATCTATCTATCTATCTATCTATCTATCTATCTATCTATCTATCTATCTACAAGGTAGAGAATCCAATGAGATGGCAAACTATGTAGCTTCCCATGCAGAATTACTGGGTCTAATTGCAAAGTATGTTGAGATCAGCAAGTGTAAAAATCCTGCTTTGATCAATGTATTTACAAATATGTTCTAAGAGGAAGTAAAAGAGAAACTCCAAGAAAAGAGAAGTGGACAGAAAGTCATGGTTTCTGAAAAATGACAATGGATATTGTTCTAAAACACTGAAAAAGGGAGTAATCTTTACAAGTGAAAAAACAGAAAGCTCCAGAAACTGTCTCTGCATTTCAGTGAAGGGTTCCACCCTTACTGGAATTGCACATCATTATTATTAGACCTTGATGCAGATGGCTTCCAGCAGTAGAGGAGCACACTGTATTCCACTTCTGTCAACAAAGAACAGGAAGATGAGGCTACAATGGGCTCATGAACACCGCAACAAGATTAATAAAGATCAGGAAAATGCCATCTGACTTAACAAATCTCTTTCTGTTACAACTTGATGATCGTTGGTTCAGAATTTGGTGCATTTAGCATGAATCTATGGATCAATCCTGCTTTAATCATGAGTATATGGTGGATTTGTTAGTGTTTATGGTGTGGGAAATGTTTTCTGGTCACTTATTAGGTGTCTTCAATGCCAACTGAGCATCATCTGAATACCTTAACATTACTGCTGACATTATCCATCCTGTCATGGCCAAAGTCTACCCTTTTTACAAATGGATATTTCCAGCAGGATATTATGTCATGACACAAAGCAGACATCATCACAAGCTGAAACCAGATTTTAGTCCAATAGAGCACATTTGGAATGAGGTGGTGTAAAGGTTTGCCATATTAATACATAGACTAAATCTCCTAATGAACGGAATGATGCCATTTAAGTCAGCACGAACCAAATTCCCCAATGAACATGTCCAGGACCACGTTGAGTACAATCCTCAAAGTATTCAGCTTGTTCTGAGGAATTCTACCCAGTAATATCAATTTGTACCTATTAAAAGTGTTCACTACTTGTATATATGGTCATTGCAGTCACATTTCAGTACAGTGAAATTCGTACAAGCATGTGCTAATCCACATGCAACACATCTCACCTTTCTGATGCCATGATTAGTGAGTATAATTACCTTACCTTGACACTTTTGCCTTCCTTACCTCAAAACTCTCAAAACACAGATGTTCTGTATGTGCTGCATGTGCACGTCTGGGTGTCTTTGATCTTGCAATATTATACCCTTTGCAGTATACAGTATAATGAAATAATAGGGGTGATTTGGTAACGCAATAGATAACACTGCTGCCTCATAAATGGAAAGTCCTAGAATCAGATCACTTATCTGTTATTAACTGTGCGAGTTTGTAGGTCTCTCCATGTCTATTTTCCTCCAAGTCCTCTGTTTTTTTGTATCACACCCCAATACCATTACTTTTTAGTTTATTGGTAGTAAGAAATTGACCTCATGTATGAATGTGTGTCTGCATGAATGAGGATCTTGCAATGGACTGGCGATGAACTTCCATACTAACAATACAGTGATAAATTTAAGCCCAACACAACCCAGAAATGGATTTGGCAGATTGGACAATATTATAATATATAATACATTAGTGCTGGGATGGATTTTTGGTGATAAACTCAATATAGCACCAAATGTTTAGTACACCTTGATCAGTCTCTGGGCATCTGGGACTGCACCCAACCCTAACTCTACATCTTGTGGGTGGTGAGCACAGATTGCAGCTATACCTGTCTATTTTAGACTGAACTCAATCAAATCTTTGCTTGTAAATATCACTCACAGGCTAGATTCCAAAAGTGAGTGTTGGAATCTATTATCTGGGAGAAACTGTTTATTATGTAATTAGAACCACTGTGGAAATCATTTATGGACAGTTGTTTGTTGGTCTACCCTCTTATATTAATATGCTTTGGTTAGCCCAATTGGAAGAACAACATTTCCAGACAACACTGCCCTATGGGGCACAAAAAGGTCCACACAATGCCAAGGCCACAATTCTTGTCACCATCAAAACTAGCTCATAAGATTTGGATTGTAACTTTACTGGAAGAAAGTAATTGAAATTCATGCTGGAGGTTGAAAAGTACCATCTAGACATAGCCAGACATATGTTTATGCACTGCATTGGCACTCAGTTCAAGGACAGTCACTTTCTTATTCTGAAGTTGCTCAATTGGAGAAGACCCAAATACTACTAAGCATCTGGCTGGGTGCCATATAGTTACGGATGGTTCTCGTGGGAAATGGCGGTCTATACAGTTTGCAGAAAGTAAAACGTAGACTTCTGTTATATACACGCCAAACAACTCTCATGCTGTGCTTACAAGGAACTGACTCTGTAGTTCTACTGGGAGATTTCAATGCCTTCATGGGGAATGATGGCGTTATCTGGAGTGTCATGGTTGGGAGTAACTCAAGGATGCTCTTAAGTGTACCTGCTAGCAAAGTACCTTGGGACAGAGGTAAATTATTGAGTTTACAGTTGTGTTATCTCATTTATAGCCACATGTTTTGGTCATTTGGGCCAGTGCTAAGTTTCAATTAGTCACCATATAATGGTGAGCTTTCTATGGATTGAGAATCCAATAGTCCTACTCCATTGTGAGGCACATACAACCCATAATTAATGATTGACTGTGATTGCTGATTTAAATGGCTATGAAGACATATATATAACTGTTTTTGCCTTATGTAGACATTTTACATAGGAGGAACTGTATCCCTCAGCTGGCATCTAAGAATTCCTCAGTTGTTGCTGGGAACGGTTGCTGTGGATGGGATGCGCTTGTCAACTCACCTCAGCATGTTGCAACAGTGATCCTTAGCAGGATAACCAGGTTGAAAGTGAAGTGAAGACATTGAATATTTAGCACTATTATCAAATAACCTAGCAGCTGTCCACACTACAATGGGTCACTGTTGTTTCAGAATCATCTTCTAAATTCTGCTAATTACCAAAGCAATGCCTTGAAATCAAACACCTAGAACACCTAATTGCATTGTTTATGCTGTTTAAAGCTTGGAGAAACCTGAGATGTTCTGGCAAAGGCTTTCTCACTCTTTTGTTTCTGCACTCCTCACTTTCTGTGCTATTCCTACCTATGCCAGGCTCAAGATGCATGATTTCTGTGTTTCAATTGTTCATTGTTGTTGGTATCATACTACTCCCACTACTCTGTGGCAGAAAACTGGTGTATAGAGATGACCTGGTCTTCCATCTGTAGTTAACTTTGTATCATTGGTATTGTGTCTTAGTGATAGAATACATTGAATTAACTTATGATGAAGTTAATATTAGTCTCTTTGTTGAAATGAAGGATTAGTTTTTTGAAAACTTATCATTAGGACCACATACATCTGCTACTTTTGATTCGTTAAAATTACAAATAACTGAAGGCTAATGGACAGCATGATTAGGCTGTGGCCAGAATTGGCCTTTCAAAGCTCTACTATGCCCTTGTGAGAGGGTTAGGAGCATACGCTGATACAGCGCATTGTTGCATCCACCACATGACAAACCACCTCAAGATCCCAGATTAAGACAGGCAAGGCAGCGCCACACTAGTTCAGATGGAATGGAACAGTGTGAAGTTTTTTATGGTGGCTGGAATACCAATTCTGCCACCAACCCCCAGGTTTTTCCCAGCATGTTGGAGAGCTTACTTGCAAGGCTGGATGCAGATTAACGTCATACCCAGGATGGAGCAATTGTTAAGGGACTTGCTGTAGGGCACAATGGAGTAGATTAACTTCTGCCATTTACAGGATTTGAACCAGCAACCTTCCTATTACCAGTACAGATCCCTATCCTTAGAGCCACCACTCCGCCCACACTGCCCTTGTGATTCATTCTAAATCATGGTGAAGCTGAGATCTTCTGAAAATGGCCATCTTAACGATCACTAATCATTTTCAACTTGCACAATATCATTCTGTCTTTGTGGCATGGCTGGGTATCTCCCTTATCACAAAAGACCACAGGTTTGGGTGATAAGTAAATCTGCCAATAATGCATGAGTGTCCTGTTAGCTCCTGTATTTTATTAGAATTGGAGGAAGGTTGAAATGTTAAAATTCTTTAACATTCAGACTCGCCAGTATCAGAGGTGGTTGTAGAACCTGCAGAATGGGATTCAAGCTCTAGGTTACTGAAGGCTCTGTGACTCTTTGAGGATCCATTGATGTGTTTGTTCAAAATACCAACAGTGCTGTATTTCCTCTCTTGCTATACCTGCGCTTGCTTTATTTTGTAACTGACCAGTGAGTTTTATCCAAGTGCAGAGTATATTAGATTAGCATGACAGAGTGAGTGATTTCTGCTTTGTATCCATTGCTCTCAGGACAATCCTCTGTTCCCCAAAATTCTACAATAATAATTGTCTCTTTAAATGGGGACACAAAACAAGGCAGAGAATCTTTGTGACTGCCAGTAGAGAAGACAAATAAAGTCTCACTGAAAGCATTTTATAAAAATGCACAGAGACCACACAGCTCCGAAGAGAAGAAACACGGTCCCACCAGCTGTTGGTCTGAAGACACTTCCATATTTCACCAGGAGTGGGAGAAAGAAAGAAAGATTTCATTTTTTACAGGTAGAAGGTTTTTTTTTAATTAAATTGTGTTGAGGGGTGATTGATTGCTCATTCACTTGTATTTTGGTGGAGGTCCACTTCACTGAAGAGATCCATAAAAATCAGTATAACAGTAGCTGGAATGCACTGATTCATATTCTGTACAATCTTACTTTGGATTACATTTCTGTTACAGTATATATACTCTAATGCACTCTATTGCTGTATTTAGACTGTATAATATCTATATACAAAATATACAGATTTAAAAGACATTCAATATTAGGAAAAATATAAAAAAAATGCTTTTATAAAGCAAATAGTGTCTAAAATTGTTAACTGTTTTAATTTCAACCTATTTGAATGAAAATGAAAATTATTTGACTCTCAGATATGAAGTGATATGTAAAAGGAAGTGAACTGAACATAGTGAGGCATGTTTCCTGTTTTCAGAGTGATTTACAAGCCATTCTGTTCATGGCTTGCCAGCTGCTTCTTTTATGCCATTATTAACATGTGACCTCAGACGATAACAGATAATAGCTCCTTGTTCAGAAGCAATCTGCTTTTAGACGAAGTGTAATAAAATAACCAGCACAGCAGCAAGCAAGCAGCAGTCTAAAGCTGTTACCTCCCCCAGCCTCTTGTCTCTTCATAGCACAGTATAAGCTGCCATTTGTCATTTTTTTAAAGAATGGAATATGAATATAATATTCAATTCATTACAGACTAAAATTACCATAGCTGTGTGGCACCATTAGGTCCTGAACTTGGAACTGGGTGACCTATGGGGCGGCCTGTTTCTGCACCAACAACTTTCTTAATGAAAGGTTAATTTCTATCTTATTCATATTCCTATGTAATTAATTGTGGCATTTTCCTAGTTATACATGCTCGGTGTCAGTTTTGATATACAAAAGAGTAATGAGCCTTTTTCCAACAGATTAATGAAAGACATAGGTGAATATACACAGCAATAAAATATCTGCTTTACATTTACTTTGTAAGATTTGCACATTTACTCTTTCTAATTTATTTTTAAGGCATCTAAACTCAAAAATACAGATTACAGAAATCTCAGCATCGGGGGGATTTCCAAACCAATAAAATAGAGATTATCCTATACTGTATGCTTAAAACTGAATTTCTGTATATCTGTCTGTTAGAGCACCATGCAAATATCTACAAAAGCTAAAATAATACCAAATTCATAGCACTAGATATCCGCTAGATGGCAGCAACAGGTCAATAGTGAGACTTATTAAAATTGCTTGGAAGGAATGGCATTTTATTTATGCTTTATCTTGTTCTTTTATATATATATATATATATATATATATATATATATATATATATATATATATATATCTTTATATATATATACAGTATATATATATATATAGTGATATGTGACTACCTGGCTGGGACACCAACAGAGTGGAAGGACCAGGGGAGAAGGCGTTGGTGAGGCAATACCTCCCCTGGGACACTAGAGGGCAGCCCTCCTGGGTGGCTGTGGCACCACAAATTCTTGCAGGGCATACCTGGAGCTGGTTTCGTGCAACCCTGTTTCGTTCCATGGGGACCGCCAGGGGGAGCTGCAGAGCCCTAATTAAGGACCTCCAGCAAACCTGGGAGTGATTCCAGGTAATACTGAAGAGCCACTTGGAACACTCCCAGGACTTGAATAATAGGAGCCGCCTCACTCCATTCAATGGCCAGTCGGGAGGAAGAAGACGAAGCCTGAGGAGGAAGTGGAGGTGGATGGACTGGCAGCAGAGAAGGCACTGTGTTGTGTTGGTGTACTGCACACAAAACTGTAAATAAACCGGGTGTTGTGTGTTGAACCTGTGTTCTGGGGTTAGGGTGGCTGAATGTGCCCACAATATAATAATATTTACAATATAAAAAAGTTGAATTTCTGTCTGTCCATGTGTTCAAGCATCACACAAAAACTATTACACTTATTTCTACAGAACTTTGTAGTTATTTCTGGTATAGTCTAAGTATAGTCTAATAAATATGTGCAGTTTGGTAAAGACAATAGTGACTATTTACCTATGAAACAGGCTCTTCTTTTTCCAACCAATGGCTGTGCAGTATCACACAGCCCTCTTCATTTGAAAGTATAAAATGGCTGGTTTATGGGCAAAGTGACCAGCCTGACTCGTTTATAATTCTATTGTGCCTTTTAGTTCTTTTGAAAGAAAGAAATGCTTGAAAGTTAAGTTATGTGGAAATTAGGAAATGATGCTCTGTGATCAGATTTACAGAAAGCAACTCCTGAGACACCCTCCAAATGTGATGGACAGGCACCCCAGGTATTCTCTCTATTCCCCACACACTTACCAAGATCTTTTCCTCTTTTAAATTCGTTGATGTTGCTGTTGATTATGTTTACAGCATTCAGGGCTTCTTCCAAAGGTCTGATATCTGGATGGCTGTCTGGAGTGCAGTTCCAAAGCTCTCGTAAAAGCAGGGGGTATTTCATCACCCGCTGGACTGGTTTGATCATAAAGGATCTCATGTTCAGCAAATTTGACTTGCCTCTGAAATGAGACGCACATGGGAGCAGATTTTTCACATATGGCCACTAATATGTTCATTTTGATAAGGTCTTAAATGTCTTCCTCCACTTTAGCATAGCCAGAAGAGCAAACATTAAAAAGTGGATACAATGTTTGTAATAAAATATGAGATGTTCTTGGGGGTTAGTTAACAGTCTGAAATCTTGTTTGATTGGGATATAAATATTTCACATGTCTCTATTTAGTAAACTAGTACATCCATGTATTAAACTCACTTAATTCAGTTATTGAACTAAAGCTGAAGTTTAATTCATGAACCGACACTGACTGGTATGCCAGCCCATCACAAGGCACAGTCACTCATCTATAACCAGATTATTGACAGCAATAAGCCCCACCAGAACACCTAGAGAAAAACCAACATAGAAAAGTAGAAATATAGAGTTGTTTTAGACAGGCATTGAGTTCTAAAAGTTAATGTGATGAAGAGGAGCCATCGGGTTCCAAGTCATATAGAGTTCATGACTTTTGAGTAGCAAAAATGTCTATAAATCATATCTGATATGAAAAGTAATTGATGTATGTGTGCTATGGCCTGGGATTATTTTTAATTGTTTCTCTCCTCTTTCCTGTCGCTCGACACCAAGTTCCTCTTGTAGCATGGTTCTTATTCGTAAGGAAGTAATTTGCTTTATTTACACCTTTATCCAAAGTGTATTTAATAACGTTAAAAGTACCTACTTTTTCAAAGAGTCTCTTTACATAGAAATTTGTTCTGTCTTTTAAGCAAAACTAAATTACATTGCATTTCTCATTGAGGTTGTTCTTCGAAGATGATCGAGTGCAAGTCTCTTGTGAGTCTGTTCCTTAAGTGAGTGTTTCTCAACCTTTAAGTGTTTGCGACACGAGTTTTCATAACAGTTTTAATCGCGCCCCCCCTAACATTTTTTTGAAATGTAGATGCATATTTTATTATACCTACTTAACTTTTATTGACATTTATCTAACTCTATATTTATTGTTCTAGTATCAGAATGTAGTTTAAGTTAATTTGTTTTGGTTTCAACAGATGTTTTTTTCATATTTTTGACTCTTGTTTTCTTTTTTTCACATCTTTGTGCCCCCCTTTTTGTTACTCCACGCCCCACTAGGGGGGTCCACCCCACAGGTTGAGAACCACTGCCTTAAGTGGTTGAACATATCATCATGACATATGATGTCATGGGTCACATGGGTAGGAATAAGGTGTGTAGCAACTATGCAGCATCATAGCAACATGGCTGATTTGTGTGATAATGTTTTCTAAAAATTGTACTACTGGGAGCAACCACATTGAAGGGTTTTCACGTGAAATCTCCCACTGGGAAACTCTTATTTTTAGACTATGGAACAGTATGCACACACAATAAAAATGGAAGCGCTCATGCAGGCAACCATACAAAATAGCAGCACCCATAGAAAAGAAATACAAAAGGCAATGTGATAACCTCACCATAATAATGAAATGAAAATGTACAGAAAACAAAAATTAAATTTAATAACATGCAGAAAAAAACTAATTAAATGAAGCAGACTGAATCATAATGTGATCTTAACACCTGTGGTACATCCATACATGCGTTGAATGTGGACATGACTGTGTAGGCCTTAGTATATTCAAATGACAAATGACAACCAATGAAATGGCAGTGAAGACGTGGCTACAAAAGATTCAATCATCATGTTTTCCTTGTCCTTGTCAACCATTTTCTTGCACTGAACTATGAGCATCTAACTATGGCAGGTAATGTAATTTTATTTGAGTTTTAAGATGATAAAGATAGGATGTTGTACCATGTTAGCCATTATGGATGCAATGAGAAGTCAAACAAAATTACACTTTTTATTGGCTAACTAAAAAGATTACAATATGCAAGATTTCAAGGCAGCTCAGGCCCCTTCTTCAGGCAAGATGTAGTCTTTTTAGTTTTCCTATGAATTATAAAAAAAGGTAATAAAAGGAGTTATTTTGCATGAATTCTCATTGAGAAGATAGAGAGAAACACTAGTTGTCATGTTATGCTTTTAACTACTATCAGGGCACCCTGTTCAGGATGTGTTCTTACCTTGTTCCCTATTCTGGATGGGACAGGCTCTAGAACCCCCATGACCCTTTTCAGGACAAAGCGGGTTAGACAATGACTACTGTCAGGCATTTACTTGTAATCCTGATATGTTTTATAGTTTTTGCAGAACCTGGTACATGTTTACCAAAGTAGATGGAATGGTAGACATTTTAGAATAATATTTTAAAGAGGGATTTGGACAGCATACATGCTTGGCAGAATAGGGCCAAATGAAATGTAATGTAAATATAAATAAACATAAAGTATGAAGCACAGGAACTAGAAATGCTATATTTGAACACACAATGGGAGGTCTGAAAGTTGAAAGAACTGCTTATGAGAAGGACCCAGGAGTCATAGTGGACTTGTCACTAGCACTAGCCATATCCAGACACAGTGCTCAGAAGTGATGACAAATGTGTTAGGTTATATAACACAATGTGTAGAGTACAGGTTGAAGGAGGTCATGCTAAAGCTTTATAAGCCATTAGTTGGGAGCACACCTGGAGTGCAGCATGCAATTGTCATCTCCATAATACAAACTATTAGTTATAGTTATAGTTATTTGATATTTTGTTGAGAGTTATGTTGTTACTCTGTTTATTTAGTTATTCTGTTTGCACTAGTACTACTGATCTTCTTAACTCTTTATTACCTTATCTTTATTCCTCTTGTTGGCACTGAGCATGTATATGACAAAAGAATTTCCCTCTGGATAAATAAAGTTCTTATCTATCTATCTATCTATCTATCTATCTATCTATCTATCTATCTATCTATCTATCTATCTATCTATCTATCTATCTATCTATCTATCTATCTATCTATCTATCTATATTACAAAAAAGACATAACAGCACTAGAAAAGGCCAACTAGGCTGATTCCAGGACTGCAAAACATGAGATATGAGGAAAGATTGACGGAGATGAAATTTTTCAGTAAACGGAGATTAAAAGATGACATAACAGACATTTTTAAATTATGAAAGGAGTTATTTAAATATATACATTTATACAATGGATACGGGCTGCTACTTTAAAATGAGTTAAGCAAGAATATGGACACACAGTTGGAAACTTGTTAAGGGTAAATATCACAAAAACATTAAAAGCATTAAAAGGTGTCATTTTGCTTGGCTTTTCTCTACAAAAACATTAGAAAGGTTTCCTTCACTCATAGAAACAAAGACGCATGGGATAAGCTACCAAGTAGTGTGGTAGACAGTAGGACTTTAGGGACCTTCAGAACTAGACGATATTATTTTAGAGAAATTAGGTGGACAGGATTGATTTGTTCTCATCGAAATTTGTCTGTTTTCATGTTCTAATGTTGAATTCTATACCTAACTGGCACAATGTAGCTGCACCTGTTAAATTTTGCATAACTATTAAGGAAAACATTCCTTAGGCTAAACTGGAGTTGAATAATTCTGCCCTACCGTGCAAGTCATAACTTTATTTAATGTTAAACATGGATTAGACTGTGTTTTCTGGAGAAATTCATATCTTAAAAATAGCTGTGTGCTTAGTGGAACTGACCATTTATTTGTTTTGAGACATCGGGTCTAAGTCCAAAGGTGTTATTATATTGTATAATGTCTGTAATCAGTAGTACTCTTTCTGAGGCAGCCTGCTTTCAGGTAGTCTGTATTTAGGCCTCAGAAGATTTTTTATTTTTTTGTAGGACTGGAGTGTGATATTAATGTATAAATCCAACATGTTCTAGATGTCTTGCAGGGTCTTTTCCCAGTGGGACGTGCTTTGAATAGCTCTAAGGGGAGTCTCCTGAGGTACATCCTTACAACATGTCCATACCACCTCAACTGGCTGCTCTCAGTCCGGAAATGCTGCAACTCTACTCTAAGGCTCTCCTGGATTGCTGAGCTTCTCATCCTATCAGAGAGTGTTAGCCAAGCACATATCTTTGACTAGCTGAGGGTTATGTTGTGAGAAGTGAACTGCATCCTTATGGTTTCCTGTCTTACACCCTAGCCAGAAAGCAATGCAGCTTATTAGAAAGTGGCTTCTAACTAACAAATTGGAGGAAATTTTGAAACACATAAGCCTGGTGTATGTCTCTTGGTATTTGGGACATCTTACCTTATGGAGAAGGACTTAAATGTAATTCTGCCTCTCACCTGATTTCTGTTTGCACTAGAATGGAGTAACACATTCTGGAAGGAACCGCTTCTGCCTGAGTCAACCAATGCTCCGCCCCTTCCACTTCCAACCTTACATAAGGTCACTTGATCCTACCAACCTCTTCAGATCAGACTTTGGACTCATGAAGAGTGGACCTCTCCAAAGTCATTACTGACCTCGTTGTAAAACCTTGTGTTTTTTCTGTCTTGTCTTTTCCTAAGATCCTCGGACAAATATATGGGAAAGTTTCTTTCTCTTTACAGAATGAAAACCTGCTACTGCGGCAAAGCAGCGCCTTAGTTTGAGACCTGTAATATGCAATATGCCTCCTTATATGTAATTTGCTTTTAAGGTAATTTAAATATTCATTCATTCAGCCACTTTAAATTACATAATCTACTTTTAGTAACAATGGAAATAAAATGAAAATGAAAAATTAAAATAAAATAAAAATACTTACTCACGATCATATATTGTCCTGCAAAAGAAAAAAGAAAATACAGTAGATCAATTGCAAAAAAATACATTAATGAATAGCTTCTCCATTTTATTGTATTTTTCTGTATTAATCAGAACTGCACTGTTAACTTTACAAAAAGCAGAAATATATTACGGTGCACATTTTATATAAAAGTATGCTATTGACTTACGTCTTTTCTTACAGACTATGGAACGTTATTCAGGCCAAAATTAAATGTAATCTAACATGTTAACTACATTGAAGTATAATGCAAATGCACCATGCGCATTTAATTTTAGAAGTTTTGTTATGTGAAAATTAAAAATATATCAACCAAACAATACATTTCTTTTCACTATGTCAATCAATTTTCGTGTTAGTTTGAAATGCACTACAAAAGAAGAGTGCGGTTTAACTAATGCTTATAAAACCAATGTCAATAAGTGATTTGTTAGAATAACTCATCACAGTGAAGCAAGTAGATAGCTCCAACTCAGCAGCTGCTCATTTTTCTGCTTCCTAACCAGGATAATCAGCCCAAAATTGTAGGTTCAAATCAAACAGGGACTGACTACTAACATGTACAGGATGTGGCACGGACCTGCAGCAGCACCACCTAGGAAGCCATCCTCTTCTTTCTGTACAACAAACTAATTTAACTGTGATGAAACTCCTCAGTTGTTATGAAATCGTGTGAAATAAGTGGAACAGACAAGCATCACTTACTTAAGGGTCATGATACAGTTGATGAACTGCTGGTTAACTTCTTCATCTTTTTCATAGGTGCTTAGTAAACTATTTGCATCATCCTGGTAATAGCAATAGTTTTTATATGCTTCTTCCATCTCTACTTTGACATGTGAGAAGGGTTTGCCTAAGAAAAAAGGTGAAGGTAATGAAGTTGTATTCAGACAACATTAACAAGATTTTATTTTGAAGTTTGGAGGTCAATACTCCTTGACATATGTTAATTGTGCTAATTGTATCTATGTTTTCACATTTGTTTACCACCAGAAACTGAACAAAAATATTGTTAAAATTTGTAGAATAATTATATGTTTCAAACAGAGTTCTTCAATTGACACTGACACAATAAGGAAAGATCCTGTACATGCTATGCATCAGCCAGGGTGTACTCACTGGTCTCTGTTTATGTTCCTTGCTTTATTTTTAAGTGTTTTTCATATGTTTCTTGTAATTATGAATTTTTATGTAAATAGAGTTCAGTTTTTTTATTATTTCTTTTCAACATGTAATGTGGTGTTTTCTGATGTCCCTTGTGTTCTGTGGGTGGCACTCCAGGAGGTGGGGCCACCCTGGTAGCATCGCTTCTGAGACTCCTCTCTGGCTGTAGAATCCCAGAAAAAAGGGGAGCTCAGCAGTGGTACATTTTTGTAAGTATTGTCTTTCAGTTGAATTTTCTGTCTATTTTTTGCCTTTAAAATTCTGCTTTTGAGAGTTGGTTGCTGTGAAGTGCCTTGTAGTAAATTGTTATTTGCTCTTTTTGAGCATTTATTGTTTCTTTTTCTATATATAGAGGAATTTAAAGCTCAAGTCTTTCTCCCTTCATCTTTGTTCTCATATTCTGCCATCTTAAATTTAATTGCAAACACAGTTTTTTGATGACCTCAAGCAGTGAGGGAATTCCAGCAACAATCTCAGCATAGTTTTCAGAAAGGAATTTTCTTTTACTTTAATCTGGAAAACATGTTACATCTGCTGGGACTCAGATTGGTGAGGTCGGTTTGTTCAGGTTCGTTCAGTTTAGGATAGTGCCATCTTTTTTATTTTTCCATTCACTTTACCTCAAGGATTTAGTCTGGCTTCATCATTTAACATTTACATCTCAGTTACTGTTGTAATGCGAACTTTATGTGTGTTTGGTTTATGGTATTTTTTGTATGTGTTGTGTATAATGTTTATTTTGGTGAGGAAACAAGAGAGGATTGTTTTTCTATTGTATGTAAATATTACATTACTTTACTTTTTCTTATTAACTATATGTTTTTGGGCAACTTCTATTATTTATGTTTATTGTAAGTGCCCAAGATGACAGATGGGCATCCTGGCCAGGAGGGAGGATCATTTTTTGCCCAGAAAGGAGGCCCGAACTGAAAGACAGACAAACTTGTCGGCTGGACAAGGAAACAGCTTTGTGCCTGACCTGAGTAATATAACGGATTGTCCAGCAGGAGTCAAGCAGGTGGCAGTGGTCCTCTGGTAGCATCCCCGTTTGGACACCTACAGTTGGAGTCTGGAAGTGTAACTCTGTTGAGGTCCCTGAGTGCTGGTAGTGGGTGCTGTTGGGGGGAGGACTTCCTTCCATTCCATATGACCCAGAAGTACTTTCAAGAAGACACGGTGTGGCACTAGAAGCATTCTGGGGCTGGGATTGAAAAGGAGACGCTGTCACCTCACATCAAGGAGTAAGAGCTGAGAGGGGAGACACTCTTGGAGGAAGCAAGGAGGAAGAAATTGATTTATTTGTATTGTGGCTAATCGCTGGAATGGTGATTGTTGTAAAGGTGCTTTGGTGTAATACATATCTAATATTTAAACCTAAAAGCATGCTGGGTATTACTGTGTCTGAGGTTTGGGGCTCAGTGTTTATATTATATAGTTTACTCTTTTAGCAATATATTTACCTTTCACCTTTACATTTTGTTATTAACTGCATCTTTAAACTGTTCAGGGAATGAGATTGGGACATTTTTTGCAAATGGAGCACTGTGCAGCTAGTCTGTTGTTATGGTGGTCTTTGCCATTACTCTTCATAACATTTTGAGTTTTGAAATCCACATCTCTCCAATTGTCATCTTTTTACTACTTATGACCAAGTCACATTACACAAATTTTCCAGTTTTCAGTCATAGATATCATTTAGATAGTTTTATTGAGTCATGGCACACTGTGTGACTTCCAGTTACGTAGCCTGACATGTCTAGTGACTCACCCTAACCAGTCTGTGACTCTCACAAATAAAATCAAACAGGTCTTTAGTCAAAAGGTTGGGCTTGAGTGCGTGTAAGAACTGACAACCAATGCACGCTCTTCCTAAAGTATAATGTATATAATGCATCTATGAAGAATAAGGAACATGGTGTCTTGGACCTGACAAACAGGAGAGAAAATTGTCTGTCTTATGACACATGTTTTACATACTACAACAAGGATGGAAAACAAGGCCATAATTTCGTCTGAACTCACCATACCTGTAAAGCATTTGTACAGGCACTGGCAATGCATTGTTGCACATTATTGACTGTGAGAAAAAGTTTTGGAAATGTGAAACTCTGTTGGAAGGTTATCACACAGTTGTCTAATTTCACATAGTTTGCGATTTTTAGCTGCATAATCTGACATACTCTGGCACTGAGATCAGCAATGCATTCCTCAAGTTTGAAATCCCATTCAAGAAGAACTTGTGTAATGTGACATTAGGTTTACACAGTGACACATTTAGGAATGGGCAACTTGGGCAGCCACCAAATGTTGCATCTTGTAGGGTATGACATAGGATGCCCAAACCAAAAAAAAAAAAAATAGGAAAGTTAAAGGGCGGCATTCTGTTCAAGTGCATCGTATGTACACAGAGGGGTGTCATTTTTGTAATTAAAGGGGCAGACGCTCTGGACATTGATGGGGACAAGGGTCGCCTAATAGTACAGATTTCCCATTTCTGACACCTAGGGGCATTATCTACACCCCCAAACCCCTTCCCAGGGCTCCAAATGGTTTTGTGTTGAGTCAGACCCTTCTACTGATGCAGTCATACTCTTTTATACTGTTATCATCCTGTGACTAGATTATTGCAGTTCTCACTTTTTATTGGTCTTCCTGGTCAAAACATCAATTGACTACAGTAAGTATATTCTATTCTATCTGTCTGTCTGATATTAGTTGCTGATTTGACTATTTTTCCTGCTCTGCTCTGGCATCTCAGTATGGTCTTTACTGACACAGAGCCCTCTGTTTTTCATAACACCTCTTTAATGATTTGCAGACAAGTTTGTAAGTCCAAACCCTTAAAAAAAAAGGCACGAAACAAGCACAAAATAACCAGAATCTCTTTTGCCTGTGATCATCATGACAGTGAATGAATGACGCTTCTGAATTTTGGAATTTTTACAGTAGTCCGAGTTTAATTAAAAAAACATTTCGCATTTTTATGTCACCAACTCCTTCCTCAGAAAACATCCTTTTTCCATCACTCCAGTAACGAGAAAGAATGAAATGAATTATTCAAAACCAAGTGTCTTGTTTCTGCCTTCCTCTTTCTGTCTCTGGCCTCTCCTCTTTTTGTCATTTACATGCTTGTCTACAGCGTACTGAGATCTACAGATTTTTTTTTTTGTTTTTTTTAATGAAGCTAAGGTCAGAAAAGTAGATAAAATGAAGCCTTAAGCATCAAGAGTGTCCTTTTCCTTTTTCTTCTAAAGATTGTGTTCAGGGTTAGACAAGTCAGTTGTGGTGCTGATCAGCTGTGTATAGGCCTCAAAGTTTCAAAAGCTGTCCTAGAAATAAATAACATGTTAAGTTAATCAGAGACTTTTAAACTGAAGCCCCACAGGTGGGTGTGTGAGTGTGCCCTGCAATTAACTGGAATCCCACCCTGGGTTGGTTTCTGCCTTTCACTCAATGCTGGTCAAGAAATTGAACAGTTGTGTTTGGTGTAGTTCAAGATGGACTTAAAGTGGAGAAGGACAAACAAACTGTAATTGCCTTTACTACACAATTATCTTGCTTAACTGGAAGAATCCTAACTCTCCTATTTTAAGTCAGTGGATGATTGTTATATATTATCTAAAATCGGAAAAAATCTAATTCTTACTTAAAGGATCTGTACAAAACCTTTTCAAAACCTGGCAGGTTCTAATCAATAACATTTTAGAATAAGAATTTCAATTGAGAAAATGGATTCTCTCCCCCCTTTTTCTGTTCTATCTATTTCTATTTATTTATTCCCTGCATTTAGGTCCTTCAACCTGCAAGGCAAACTTGGGGGTTGGTGGCAGGATTGGCGCTCCAGCCACTGTAAAAATCCCACTCCATCTGAACTAGTGTGGTGCTGAGGTGTCACCGTTGCATGGCTGCACTCGGGTCCTAATCTGGATCCTGTGTTGATTTGTCATGTGGTGGGTGCGGCAATGCGCTGTATTAGCGTGTGCTCCTAACCTCTCTCTCTGTCTGCTGACCTAGCTCTCTTTCTCTTGGGTAGGGGTTGATTTGTTTCAAAATGATTTTATTAAACTTGACTTGCATGTATGGAATGTTTTTTGATTTTGATAAAATAAAATATAAAAAGGAAAAAAAAAAAGAAATTGAAATTGAATGGATGGGCAATTTGATGGATAGACACTCATTCCATCATGATGTGTTTTTATCTTTTGAAGACATGCAGATACTCTAGACATGTGCTGCTTTCCACACAGTGACTCCTGTAGTCTCTCACTGATATTCTGTTTCTTAATAAAGTTAAAAAAATAAATAAATCTAGTAGCTTACCTATAATTTGAATTTCTGGGTCTACTCCAGCTGTAGCCTCTTCCAAGTTAGCCAGTAGTGAAGCTGAAACCTGCTTGATAGACTCAATATTTATGAAGAGTCGGTCCACTTCCACAGCCTTAAGAAAGCAGAACGGGAGAAGGTTACATTTAGAGTAGATGCACATAATAATGCTTGTAGAATATTATAATAGGAATTGGATAACTGGGAACAGTCCACTTCCTTTGCTTAACTTGCACATTTTGTCCCATCCATTATAGAATGAACCTCTTATTGTAGGGGTATGGAATTTACCTGGGTTTTTATCCTGCATGAGGCAGTGTGGCGCATAATGGGCTAATGCCTGGGATTTTTCCTGCCTTGCCACTAATGTAGCCAGGACGGGCACATTCTCCCAAGACACTGATGTTTACAGTCTGAGCAAGTGTGAAAATGTATGAGTGTGCTCTCTGATGGACTGGCGTCTTGTCCAGGGTTGGTTCTCACTTTGCTCTGCATGACAGTGAACTGGAAAATGGAATGCATAATAGATAAGTGGTTTTTTAAAGGCTGGCACAGTGCTGCAGTGGTAAAAGCTGTTGTCTTAAAACCATACGTTTTGTGTCTGATGGTGTTACTCAGGTGTTGCTCTAAGCACTTGTGGCCTGCAGGGGGTGCTCCAGCTCCCCAAACCTGACATAGACAGACACAGGCACAAATCCAGCACAATATGCAGCTTTTATTATGTGGGAAACCCTTCCCCAAGCATTTCCCACAGCAGAACAAAGTACAAAAAGCAAAAATGAAGCACACAGTACATTTTCTTCCTCTTTGTGCCTTCCTTCTCTGCCTCTGCCCACCTCCACTCCTCATCCAGCAAGCTTTGTCACCTTCCTTCTGACTCTGGCTCCTGGAATGAAGGCAGCGGGCTCCCTTTATGCTGTACCCGGGAGTACTTCCGGTGTTCCGTAAACATGGTCCAAAAGCACCGCCAAGTAAGGTGGGAGCCTGACCAAATAGGGGTCCCCAGTCGCTAAAGCACACCCTGATGGCACCCATGGGACCCAACAGGGCAGAGTAGCAGGAGTCCATTTCCCATAAGCCCTGAGGGAACCTGTGGGGCTGCAGCAACCCGAGGGGCTACCAGCTTGCATTCTTGTGGAGGTAATGCCCTATGCCCTCTCACCCCTGTCCTCAGAGTACACAGACATCCTGCATGGGTAAGGGCGCTGGCCGTCTGCCACATGTTTTTGTACTGTAAAACTTTTGTCGATAATTACTTATATGATTGCTGCTATGAGAGTTGGACAGGATTTATTAAAGAGACTGATTTCTGCTCACTCATGCACATTGGGTCTCTTATTTTTTACTCATCTGTGCCTGTAACTGTTTTTTTTTCCCTATTTGAACAGACCAAACTACTGTACTGATCCTCACAGCAGTCGAACATCACTTCTGTCCACTCCATGGTTATCACTGCTGTCTCACAACCTCAGAGGCCTGGAGTCAAATCCAGGCCCAGATACCCAAGAGGTACATTTTGGGCCAATAGGTAATTGTACCGTATGAATGAGTGTGGGCCTGAGTGTGTCTGCTGAAGGGCTGGCAACCTGAGAACTGTTGTTTTCTGCATCGCACCCAGTTCCACCAAGATAGGTCAAACCTGCTTACCCCTAAACTGGTTTAAGTAGGACTGATTATGAATGAATGAGTGATTTCCGGATTGATCAATAATTGCAGCTCATTTTCTATTGTTTAAGGTATGTAACTGGAGAGATCAGCTGATACTGTAAGGAAGCTAAATTTCCATATGAATACCTGCCTTTTTATTTCCTGAAAAACCTGTCCTTCGCTTAGTGACCTAACCTGTTTCCTGAAACAAGCCATTATCAGCTGATACCCAATAGCAAACTGCAACAATAGTCTATTCAGCAATTTCAGCATTTATTTATATTCTAGTAAATGAGCTTTCCGGGTTACCTGTATGTCTCTAAGTGGCTCAACAACTTCCTTGATGCACAGCTCCAGGTCAGTGAGGTAGTCCTTCTCAGTCTGAAGCAGCTCCTGAATAACTTTTAATCTTTTAGCCATCATTTTACTTTTAATCTCCTGTGGATCAAGGGCTGGACAGGATGAAGTTGGTGTGTCTTGGGAGGCCATTTTATCTGTTTTGAAAGACAAAGGTCAAGTAATTTTTTCAATAAAGAATAGTGTATTTACACTTTAGTGAGCAAAATCAAGTATTGTGCTATTATTGACTGTGGTAGAGAAAGAGGGCTTTATTCCTGGTGCAATTTCAGGAACACTTGATTTTGTGGCTTTTAGCATTTAGGTTGAGTTGATTCTTAAACAAGGACCTTAAGCTATCAACAACACATTATCTTGGGCCATTTACAAAATCAACACCATAGAATACTCCTACAAACTCCTATTTATGTGTACATAGCATATAGTGTACATAGAACAATACAATTCTTACCTGCATGCTCACAAAAGTATAAATGGCATGCAATGAATACTGAATATAAGATGTGCCACTGTGGTGAGGCAGTTAGAAATAAGAATATTAGCGACCAGAAGAAAATAAGAGGTACTCAGTACATTTTTCATCTAAGTTTATCATGCTAAATAAAAAATTGAAGTTAATAAAACTAGCAAGGGTTCAAAAACCAATAAATATTTTAAATAATCACAAACCACTGAAGAGAGTTTTAGTTTGAATTATTCTGAATCTTGGATGACCAGGAAGTGCACAATGCTGACATTTTAAGTGGTTATGTAGATAACATCAAGCACCGCATGTCCTTGGTCATCACTGAGAGCCAAATATAAATATGATAATGATAAGCAATCCGTCATGGTAGAACGTGACATCACTGTGGTGTAATCATGGATGAGGTTTTGCCATGATTACTTTTATTCTGTAGAAATTTTCTGATGACTCCGGCTTTACTGTTGCTTTGTTGTCCTTTGGTAACCATAAGCTCAAACATTCTCAGGATGCCCGTCATGATGTCACACTATTTAAAATTGTAGCACCCAGCTTTATATTATCCTTGAATTGGATAAGTTACAACAAAAAGAATAAAGAATGTCAGCCATAGCTGGAGTAAGAAAATGTGTTAGTTGTGAGGACCTTTTGTCTGTTTAATTGACTTTGACTTTCCTCTTGTGGTTTTGACTGTGACAGTCAGTTTTAGTTTGCTTCCTACAGTTTCATGACCCCAGTCTGTTGAAAGACTACATATTGCTAGCTTCTTTTCTCACCTCCATTTCGCAGTCATCTTGGCAGCAAAATAACAACTTTTGGCACATTTCCTTGCGGGGAATTCATAACATCTTTCATGTTCAGGCTCAAAACATTTTGATCACCCTGTATATTTATTTATCTTTCTTTCTACATACTGTGTATATAATGTTCAAGAGCAATCCCCAAAACAAGAAAAATGCTAATGAGACCCAAGTTATATAAGAACAAGGGTTTAATTAAACAATAAAGCACTCTGTACATGTATATAGAAAGGAGAATGTAAATGGCAAAATAACGTAAGACTACAAGAAAGCTTTGTGGCCCTCTGGACCTCCCTAAATGGCTGTGTAAAGCACATATCACATTATGAGACTTCAAGTCATAAAGTATGTCAGACTTGCCGACTGCAGTTGCTGATCTCATTGCCATACCATGTCAGTTTACATGACAGGAAATTGCTGGGCATGTCAAAAAAATGGCATGATGACTTTCCAGCACAGTCTTGCTCACTGTTTTTTCTGACAGCCAATAACATTCTGCCAGACAGAGCTGTATGAAGGGTTAACAGGTACGGCAAGTCCAGCCACAATCTCAGACCTTGTTTTTTTCATTTGGAGACACTCTTTTGTTTGTCATGTCTAAAACAAACGTGCTCCGTATTCCTCATTGCTACATTAGATGCGTTGTACTTTCGGGTGAGCATTCATTGGTTGTCAGCTCTCATGAACACAGAGCCCACCCCATGACTAGGGACAAAATCAAATTTGTCTAACTCTTTCTGGGCTGGTGTTGATTTTTGTTAAAATTCAGGGGTAGAGGGCGGTAATGGGCTGTAAACTGCAACAAAATTCGCCCATATGTTTTAGTTCGACTCTCTTCAGTTGAATCAAACTTATGTAGCTTTGTTGATTTGACCTCGATTCCCTGCACGTGCATGAGTAGTAAAGAGCAAACAGCCTCTAAAATGGCATTGACATGTGGCGAGACTAAAACAAATGTGCAAAGCAAAGTACTCCATGGATGTTTTACATATTATCGCTGAATCGGACTCTGACTTTTCAGACTCTGAGTTTGATGCAAGTGTTCTGAAGATGGATATCGAAAACTAAAGTGAGGTACCAGCATCAGCCTATCAGTACCCAGCTGATTGTGGTTGCTGAACATGGTTGTGTAGCTGATACGCCTACAGCAGTGTTCGGCTAGGAGGTCCACCACTTATGATGACAAGAGGTACAAAACATATTGCATCACACTGCGACTGCCACTGTCGCCCACCTGCTGTGCGAAGACAAAGAGGTAGCTGGCCCGCCATGCATTTCTGCTGGCCATCAAGCCGCCCCTGCACTGCCACTGCTGCCAGAGATGACGAACAGTCACTGAAATGGTTTTAACTGTAGCTATTAGCTGAGGAAGCTAGCCCACTTGCCCCCAAAGGAAAATCGCTCTCTCCACTCACCTTCTATCTCTGTCTATCAATCACTAAACTTACCTCCTTGTACATTCAAGTGTTATTCTACAGTCTCCAAACACTGAGCTTACACAGCCCCATCCTAGGATTACATCCTGGTGAAGCTTAATGTTAGTTATCGGGTCAGGTTGGCTCCAAAAAATAGCTGTGTAGACCTAGGTTTTTCTCGGCCAGGCCTCCAATATGGTTCTGCTACCATCACTGTTTGAGAGACAGAACTGTCTGAAATATTCCCACCTGGGGTTGTGTGCCCTTTAGTGGTCCTGGAGATGCTACTTCTTCTGCTGTTCTCTATTACTCTTTCTGGGCTCCCTATCTAAATCACTTATAAGGCATCCAAAGCAAATGTACAGACTACTGACCCCGAGTGGTGCCAGTTTTTCCTGCACTTGCATTAATGATGAATACCTTTGTTTAAAAAATGCCTTTTTACTCCGTCTATATTAGGACCTTTCATCTCTGCCCGGGCTTGTGACAGACATTCTGTTTGTAGTCCCAGTCCCAAATGAGTCCTCTTTTTTGAAATAAATAAATACTAGCCAACCGCTACGCCGCATTATCAGGCCGCTTTTTAAATGATTTTTAAGCACAGAGGAAAAAATAAACATTTGAAAAATCCGTAATTTAATAAACCACCAAGAAAAGTAACATTGCAACAATGCACGCTACGAACCAACATGCAATTGTCCGAGACTGAAAACCGGAGGAGCGCCGTCGCGCTTTCTCCTTCCAAAGCGAAGGACGGGGTTGAACGGCGCTTGTTCAGTACGCACTGTCCGCTTATGCGCCCGCCCCCAACTCCCTACCTGAGTCGCTTTTGTCTGTGTACAGTCCACACGCACCTGTGAGTCACGTTGACTGTTAATTTTCCAAACACCGCCTCAGTCGGTTTCCACGTTGATTTTTCATTGTTCTTTGCAGTTCCGGCTGCTTTTTTTTATATATAATCCACCAAGTCACCCGACCATGGGGGGCTTTACAAAGGGCAGGGACGTAATCAGTACGAGCGTATGACCCGCATGTACTGGGAATTTCTCGTTCGTGGGGAACAATTGGAAGCCACGGTCTCCATCATGAATGGGGTTCAACGGCTTACCCATGCCTCCCCGCGCCGGGTAGACACACGTTGATCCATTCAGTGTAGCGCGCGTGCAGTACCGGACATACAAGTGCATCACAGACCTGTTAATGCTCAATCTCACATGGCTGAAAGCCACTTGTCCATCTAAAAATTTGGACGCCGACCGCTGTTGGGTCGTGTAACTATTTAGCAGGCGGGAGTCTCGTTCGTTTTCGGAAATAACCAGCCAACTAAGAACTGCCATGCACCACCACCCACAGAATCGAGAAAGAGCTATCAATCTGTCAATCCTGTCCGTGTCCGGGCCGGGTGAGGTTTCCTGTGTTGAGTCAAATGAAGTGAAAGGCTCCACACCTGGTGGTGCCCTTCTGTCAATTCCTTTAAGTTTCAGCTTTGTAACCATACTCCCCCCTGAACCCAAAGACTTTGGTTACCCAGTTGGCTGCCCGGCAGGTCATGGGAATGACGCCGCTGGACCGCCTGTTGCGGGGCCTGCATTGGTAAAGCAGGTGAGACGGTAATGAAACAGAGGCACAGGGCTTATTGGTTTTTAAAGACTGCTTCCTTCATTGGGTTTTAACCAATGCACGGAACGAACCAACACACAATCGTCCGTGCGCCGCTCAGGGTGGAACGGGAGGAGAGGAGAAGGACATCCACTCCACTCCCTCCGTCATGCTAGTCTGCTGATTTCTCGTTCAGTATACACTGCCTGCTCATGTGCCCACCTCCAACTCGTCACTCGAGTCGTTGCTGTCTTTGTACAGTCCAGATGCACCTGTGACTCACGTAGACTTTTCATTGCTCTGTGCGGTTTTGGCTGCCTTTTTATATATAATCCACCAAGACACCCGACCACGGTGGGAGGGGGGTGTGTACAAAGTGCAGGAGTATCTAAGAAGACGTATGTTTGTCGCGGATGCGAATTGCTGTATGTAGCGTGTAAACCAGTTTGCTATAGTGCACGCGGTCGTGCATCGTAACCGAAAACTCATTTTTTAAAGACTGCTCACTTCATTGTGTTTTAACCTCAGTTGTAAAGGAACGTTTTAAGGATCCCATGGGATACCCCTCGCAAACAGTTTTACACGCCACATATGGCGATTCACCTCCGCGAGAAACATGCCTCTATTAACAGTCAACGTGGGTTGGAGCTGCATGTGACCTCTACGACAGACGAATATAAATGACACCGGTTTTTCTGTGTCATCGCGTCCGAGTTGGTGGGCGTGGCTCTGTGAGTTGTCGGCGTATCCAATGGTCTTGGAGTTGGTGGGCGTGGCTCCTTCCTGTGTGCGCCATAGGTGTCTCACTTGTCGGCGGCTTAGTGAATCCACGCCCCTTCCGGCATGCTTTCCACGGTTGTCTTGCCTTAGTGAATTATATATATAGATATTTATGTACACCCAGTAATGTCTCTTTGATCAGAAAGATGGAGACTTTAGAAATCTAAGGTATTTAATTAAGATTAATGTGCACAAAGAAACATAACTAAAGTAAAAAAAATAACCATAATACAGTGTGTCTACCAAACGTAATCAAAAATTAGTATGACACTATGATGAATGCATTAAATTGTTATGCAGGCATATGTGTCATTTTGCTATATATATATTTAAATATTAACAAATGGATTTAGCTCACATTTAGGATGCATATAAAACTTTTTTATGTTGTACTTGAACTATAAGTCACTATATGTAAGACAAGTGTACATCTAGACAACAAGATTTAACAGAGAGGTGAGCACGAAAATATTCCAGTGGAAGAGAGGAGGATAAGGAAGAAGAAATGTATTCTGCATGTAACAGTTTTCTTTATTGGCCTAATTTTTGTAAACAACTCTTCAATAAAGTGATGAGAGAATTACGTTCTGCCTGCTCACTTAGGGACTCCCTGTCTATCATAATGATTTAAAACTTGCATGCTGTTTTGTTGGAAGTCATCAAGACTTAGGAGTGTTTCTCTGAGTCAAGCCCTCTGGACACAGCTGGAGAAACAATACCTGAGTCACAAACATGAAACTTGGCCATGTTCCTGTTATAAAAGAGAGCCTTCTTTGATGATTGTAATGTGCTATCTGAATCACATTCAAAACAAGCAAAACATCACCTGTCTTCAATATTTGAATACTTTGTCATGTGCTGCCTCTTTTCAGGCATATTTGTGTGTTTGTACTAACATTAGTCTGCAAGGTAAAATAACTTTCTTTTGAGGGAGCATAAAACACATAAAAGTAACACATTTTCATAAGTAAAAACCACATTACATGTCAGGCTCAGTTATATTAAGTGGGACTTCTTTTTCCTTTTCATAACAACACTTTGAGTAGGTGAGCATCAGTAAATGTGCACAATTCACAATTGGAACTGCTAAGAAGCCTGGGCCTATCCTGGCTGCAAAAGACACAAAGCATGCACCCTGAAATAGAAAGGCATCTTCCAGCATGTTATTGTAGAATTATTGCTATTTATGTAAAATAAGTAAAAACATAAAATAAACAGTACATTTATTAGTAATTGCTCTATACCCTATCAATGTGGAGTAACTCCAGTAAAGCATTCCATTCACTTAATAGCAAATATGAAACCACCCTTTCTACTCAGTCAGAGAGCTGGACTAAATGGTACAAGGGCTACCAAAAGCAATGTATCCAGTCTGTTACTAAACTAAATCTGGATTTTCAATTAAATCTCTATTGTCTGGCTTGTTCTGAATCATCAGGCACAGAACTGCTGTACATTAAATGAGACAACATGTGGCCTAGGCATTCTGTCACAGCCAGACATGACGCAAAGTGCCAGTCTCATTTATGATTGCTGTCCTCATTCAGCCTCTAGAAAGTAAAGCAAATATCTATGTTTCAAAATATGAAAGGTTCTATGTCATAGATAGATAGATAGATAGATAGATAGATAGATAGATAGATAGATAGATAGATAGATAGATAGATAGATAGATAGATAGATAGATAGATAGATAGATAGATAGATAGATAGATAGATAGATAGATAGATAGATAGATAGATAGATAGATAGATAGATAGATAGATAGATAGATAGATAGATAGATAGATAGATAGATAGATAGATAAATTTAAATTCACTTTTTGCAGCAGCAACACAGAACATAAAAACATAAAACTGTTACCTAAATGTAAGATATAGACCTATTCAGCACTCCATGGCTGGATATGCCGGTGCTACAGAGCAGTATGTTTCATCATAGTTTACAGCAGAGGCCTTCACTCGTGTAACACAAATAATGAGAGAGTCGTGTGCAGAGATCAGGAATTGGAATGGAGAAGGTTTCAGTAAATTCTGTTCCTTGAACAACGTAGTTATTGGGGACACCATGTTTCCACACCAGCATATACACAAGCTCACCGCAGTTGCAAGAACCAGATCAACCACTTGCTGATCAGTAGCACATGGAGGCAATCACTGCTTGATGTACAAGTGAGGAGAGGAGCAGACATTAGAAATGATGACCATCTAGTAGGAGCCACTGTGAGACTGAAATTAAGGAGCATAAAGAGGAAGACCAAGTCTTAGAAATATTTGAGCGTGGACCTGCTGAAGAACAGTGACACCAAGTCAGCTAGACTCCAGTAAAGGCTAGAACAGCAATACAGAGAAGCCCATAGAGCTGTGAAGAGAATGGTGAGGGCAGACACATGAGCTTTCATGGATGGTCTTGCAGCACAAGCTGATAAGGCAACTAGCAAGGGAGAACAGGAAAATGTCTAAAAGATTACTAAAGATATATAAGGCAGGAGTAGAACAACAACAGTAGTGGCTGTTAAAGACAAAAAAGGAAGTCTCCTAACAACAGAAGAAGAACAGAAAACCAGATGGACTGAACATTTTAAAAAAGTTTCAAACAGACCTTTACCAGAAAAAGATATGGAAATATTAGAAGCAGAAGAAGACCTTGATAATGCTGTGAAATCACCAGGAAAATAAGACACAATAGCAACAGTGAAATCACTAAAGAATGGAAAATCCCCAGGATATGACAACTTAAACACTGAACTTTTCAAGGCAGACACTGAACATGCAGCCACTATCCCCCATTATCTATACAGAAATATTTGGGAGGAAGCTCAGACCCTGAAGGAATGGAATAAGGGAATTATAATCAAAATTCCAAATAAAAAGGATTACTCAGTGATTGTAATAACTGGCATGAAATTACACTCCTTTCCATCCCCAGTAAAATTCTAGCTAAGATTATCATCAAATTAATTTCAGAAGCAGTAGATAAGTCACTGAGGAAAGAGCATGCAGGTTTTCGGAAAGGGAGAAGCTCTACTGACCAGATCTTTGTTTTACGCAACATCATTGAGCAGTGTACAGAGTGGCAGAGACAGCTGTACATCACTTTTGTTGATTTCAAAAAAGCCTCTGATAGCTTTCACAGAGTGAGTCTTTGGCATATCTTGAGTGCTTATGGAATTCTGCAACATTTGGTGCAACAAATTAAGAGTTTCTGTATTAACTTCTGTTGCAATGTGGGCTACAATGACTTGCATTTTGAAGTGAAAACTGGTGTACAGCAAGGATGCATGATGTCTGCTACACTGTTCAGTCTTGCCATTGACTAGATTATGCGGCAGACCACCAGTGACACACCCAGAGGCATTAGGTGGACACCTTTCACAACACTTGAAGATCTACACTCTGCAGATGATATTGCAATGCTGTCACACACACAATGCCACATGCAGGGGAAGACTGACCACCTGAGCACATTAGCTAATGCAATAGGGTTGAAGGTAAGCTGTAAAAACATGGAGACAATACTCCTAAACATGAATCTAGCACCTGTGAAGATTAATGGGCAGAACTTACCAATCACGTTCACCTATCTCGGCAGTGTAGTCAGAAAAGATGGAGATACCAGAAGCGACATTCAGAGCAGGCTCAGCAATGCAAGAAATGCCTTCAGAACTATGAACTGTGCATGGAGATCAGCTCAGTATACTTTCACACCAAACTGAGCCTCTACTAGAGTTGTGTCTCGTCAGTACTACTGTATGGATCCGAGTGTTGGAGAATAGTGGAAAGTAACATTGCCAAACTGTCATCCTTTCACACGACATGCCTCAGAAGGATATGCTGCATCTTTTGGCTAAAGAAAATTTCTAACCAAGACCTCCTTGCCCAGTGCACCCAAGTTGACATGAATACCATTCTGATGACGAGGCGATAGAGGTGGATAGACCATGTGTTGAGGTGGAATGCAGATTCCATCCCTAAAACTTCTCTACACTGGACTCCAGAAGGCAGAAGAAGAAAGGGAAACCTAAAAACAACGTTCAGGCTTACAGCTGAAAAAGAGCCATGGAGAAATTGGTCAATGATAGATATGGGTGGATGAGCTTTGTTTGCCAGTGCACATGATGGCCACACCTGACCTGTCTTCGGTCACATTCCTGGAGGGCCGCAGTGGTTGCAAGTCTATCATTGCTGATAATGAAACTTTGTGTTTGTATTACCTGTCAGTGCTTTCAATCACCCAAAAACAGTTACCTGTAGAATGACATTGTAGGGCTTCCTTTTCTGAGATTACTATCCATATGGTTTGTGGACCGGAAGAGGTTTGCAGTTTAGAATTCTCCCCTTTTCTGTCTCACTTATTTCTAAACATTTTATTAACACAGAAACCACATGATGCAAATTCACCATTTTCTGGGTAGGACCCTCAGTGTGGTGTTGACGTGGAAATTTCTCTCACATTCTAAAGGTTGGTCGAAGAATCAAAACTAGCCCAGCTTGAATGTACGAAGTGGTGGTTTGAGAACCTGTCCAGGATTTCTTTCTACCCTCTGCTGGATTGTGCTGGCAAATCTTCAGCCCTATTTAACCCTGAATTAGATTAAATTGTTTGGAAAATGGATAGATCAATATGACTCTAGGATAAGATCATATAAATTATATGGTTATTTGGTAAAATGTACCAATGCACAGCAAATGTAATAATTAAACATGGAGGAACAATCTAATAATAATAATAATAATGAACAGTGCAGTGATTACATTTTCCATGTTGGCCTTTCTCAATTTACTAAATGTAGGAATATGGAACAAGGAAACTAGAGTCATTATAGATCATAATTTCCTGGTTTAGTTAAGCTATCTGTTACATAAACAATGACTTACATTTTATTTTGCAGGTAAGGGAAGACAGAGAACGTGTTTCGTAATTCACACTATATTGTAGCACACTATGTTTAGTACTTATGCAGACAACTCCAGATGACAAATAAAAATAGCAAAACAATACAAGCTCTAACATATGGCCTATCAATGTTTTCACATAGGTCATAACTGAACCTTGTGTTAAAGTAAAAAATTGGGAGTGGTCTCCCCTAGACTTTCTCGTATACTCAGATATGGGGATAAATATTTGAGGAGTAAACCACAAGACAACGATTATATTTCTATATTATGTACAATAAAGAACCATCAACAACAAATCAAATAAAATTAATAATAAATAGAACAATTATTATAAAAGTAAAATTGAATAAATCGAACTCTGCAGACACATTAATAAAAAAGTACCACTTTCGGTTAGTGGAAATAGCTCAAAAGTTGATAGAAATCTACGTTTGGTACAAATGTATGCAAAATCTGGTTGACCTAAGTGAAAGCGTACTCAAGTTATGCTGTTTACATACATACATAGCCACAGACAGACACACAGACATAATTCCAAAAATGGCATTTTCAAACTCAGGGAGGTCTAAAACGTCGAAATTCATCAAAATCTCAAAATCAAATTTTTGGATGATTACCTTACTTTCCCTATACTTTGTATATGAGAAAGTAAAAAGAGACGGAGAAAGGTGACAAACAAAATTCTGAAGTAATGGACAGGAAATTTACACAGAGACAAAGATCATGTCATGATCACTGCCACGCTGCCAGCAGCACTCAGCTCATGCATATAGGGAAAAAAAAAAACACATTAATTCCGATCTGACTGTTATCATTCATGTCATATGACCATGAAGCACCACATATGAAGGTGAGTCAAATCTGAATAGAAAAGATTGGATTTCTGCATCCACAAAGCCCTGAAAACATCAGATTTGCATCACATTAAGGAAAAAAACAAATCTGAACCACTTCATCCTGGTAATGTGAATGCAGCCTAATCCAGTATTTATCATCATTTGGTTCATTCACACTCACAATAATCCTTGGCACTTCAAAGTGTCCTGAACTGCTTTTATTCTGTTTAAAAGAAAGTGCTCTGCTTTTAATTTTTATATTTTGTTTGCACATTGAGGGCAATTGAGGTAAATACAGGGCACCTGGGGCCTCATGCATAACGCCGTGCATAGAATTCACACTACAACATGGCGTAGCGGAAATGTGCTTACGCACAAAAAAATTCAGGTGCATAAATCTGTGCGTTCACCAACTTCCACATTTTTTCGCTCTATAAATCCAGGTCAGTGTTAAAAGTAACACACGTGCACGCCCCTGCTGTCCCGCCCCATCTCCTCCCTGAATTACGCCTCTTTGAATATGCAAATCAATATAAATAGCCCTTAAGCTCAGCGTTCTGTGAAAAGACAATGGCAAAAGCATGGGGGAAAATAGAAGAATTTCAGCGAATACCAAGTGGAGGCAAGGAAAAACTTACTATTTGTTGATGTAAAAAGTAGTATAAACAACAAAAGGAAGTTGATCGAGTGACATAGCGTGTAGGAGAAACTGGAAACTCAAGTTCACAAAGTCGCACAGTGCTCGAAATAAAAAAGAAGTTGTCAGATATCAAAGTTCCTGTGAAAAGGCAAATCTTAGCCCACCGTCTGAGTGTCATATGAAAGCTTATTAGGGTACAGAGAAAAAGTGGGAAAAAACACAAAATGTCATCTTTAATCTCGAAATTTCTACTTTAATCATGTACGTTGTTTTGTCATTAAAGTAGAACATCATAAACTTCACCTTAAAATCATTTAATTTACTAGTTTTCCATCGTAACTAAAGTAGCATGTTAAATGCTTTGTTTTGTATTTGATCTTCTATGTGCTCTATGTGTGTGAATCACTACATGCTTCCAGGCTTTCTCTTCCTCCAACAGGACACAGAATCCATTACGTTCATAATATTACTGCTCTCTGAATAATTAAAATAATGAGATGTATACGTGATATCATTTTCATGATGATAGGAGTTAAAGCATGTTATTAAACATGGGAACACGGTGGCACAGTGATTGTTCCTGCCTCACCCAAGATGCTTGCTTTGCCATGCGTGACCTTCAACGAAATAATTTATTGCAGCAGTACTGTCTCTTTCAAACATATTAACCTCCAATTCCTGTCCTTCCTTTTCTTTCTCCAAATACCCAATCGCCACACAATCAGCTCTGTAATAGATGTTAAGCCATCTGTAAGCTTAGAAATCTGATTCTTCAAAACTTTTAAGGAACATTGAAATATCTTCGCAGTACATGTTTAGAAGAATGCAGCGCGAGGCAAGAACAATCCGTGAATGGAGCACCAGCTCCTTGCTAGCGCTGTAACACCATGTCCATTTATTTATTAACAATATAGATTATTTAAATTAAGTTAAAGTTTTATCTGTATAGTATAATAAACATATTTTGCTGCATTTCATTTTAAAAATGATGTCATCATCATATGCAAATACGCGCTTTATAAAGTGGCTCAGGTTGTGCAATATTATAGCTGTATTGCAAGTTTACAGTGAGGTGATTGTACTTATATGTACAAACAGTACAGTTCAACAAGGAGCACTTGATTGAATGAGTGCGTTTATAGTTCTTGGGATGAAACTTTCTGAACCGCGAGGAAAGGCTCTGAAGCATTTACCGTATGAGAGCAGTTCAATAGATAGCATGGCTGAGGCAGCGCGTGCTTGTATACCGATAATTCTCTTTCCAGTCAGCTGCTGTACAGCTGTGATTCCCCACTCAGATACAGGTAGTGAGAGTAATATGGAGAAAGATGATCCGCTGTGGCAACTCTGCTTTTCAGGAGCAGCTGAAAGAAGAAGAAGAAGAAGAAGAAGAAGAAGGTGCAGTGAGAGTAACAACCCTAAAGCAGCTATTGTATTTAGAATAGTTTGACCATTCTGAGGACAATTATATTGTTACAGGTTAATTACAACCAGATGAATTAAACTAATAGACGATATGCAGTTAATTTCAGTGTATTTATAAAGCCGTGTCAGGAATGTGGATCTAAAAAAGAAAGGGTAACCACACAGGAACAGTAGTACTGCTTTGACGCTGGGTGCCGCCAGTCTGCAAAACCGAGTGTAGAACTTGCATATTCCAGGGTATGAGCTACCGTGGAAATGTGTGTGGCTTTACGCCAAGTTTAGGTTTTATACCACGATTTGAGCATGTAAACGGGCTTACGCAACATTTTTGTGCGTACGCACCATTTATACATGGGGCCCCTGGTGCGGGTAGGCTGCCATGTTTTTCCCACATAGTTTTGAATGAGTAGGGACTTTTGCAATAGTGAGCAGCACATTAAGGACTGATGCACAATTGGTTAGTAGCAATAACCAAAGTGTATTAGCTTCCACTTTCAGGAAGGATTGTGTGGATCGCTCAACCCAAAGCTAGTAAGTCCCTATATGGAGTACTGAGGAGTGTAGACCGTGGAGGAATAACTCATAATCACTGCTTAAACACAAGTATGATTGCCTTTGTGTGTGAGTGTTTAAAGCTTAGGGCTTGCAAGAGTAGGCAAATCCATAATGATCTTGGTGAGTCCCACTCACTCACTAAAAATACAGACACTAAATGGCATTGCTCATCCTCTTTTCTTGCTGCCTCACTGCTTGCTGGGAAACAGAAGGCATCTAATTACATAAAAGACAAATGTCCAGCTAGAGGGATTTTTTAACTTTGCTTATAATATTTCTTTCTTTCAGTTCAACGTATGGGATTTTTCACTATCACTCTTCAACTATTGGAAAGGATAGGATGTTAAAAAAGAGTGGGAACAAGAAAGGTGACATTGCATTGAATACAGGAGAACAGAAACTGTGGAGCTCAGATTAAAAGCCAGACACTCCAGGGTTAAATGAATTTCTGTCTTTTTGTTATAACAATGTTGCATTTTTCATGCTCCTCGCATTGCCTTTTTTACATATGTAATTTAACTTTCTTGTTAAGTAATTAAGGCGTTCTGCTGAATTTCTTATAGCAGTAAAAGCTACTGAGGTAAAATTGTTTCCATGGGAACCTAAGTTTGATAATCAGGGATGTGGAGCTGCCCCGGCAAAATATCTTTTTGAAGTTTATTACATTTCCTGATTCGATGCCGGCACTACATATCAAGTGTGGTATTGTTGCAGGGATAAAATTTTAAAATTAATTTGTTTATTTTGAAAAAATGGCAAGTGAGCGTGCCCTGTGCTGGACTGTCACTCTGCCCTGGTTTGGTTCATCTCTTCTGTCCTATACAGCCAATAGAAAACCCAGCCCCTGTGACCCAGAAGTGTATTAAGTGTGTCATGTAATGGATGAATCAATGGATGGATACCCATTTATTTATTTATTTTTTGTTTCTTAGTATACAAGTTTTACAATATTTAAATTTACATAAGAAAGTTTTACTGTCATGGCTATGTGTGAGAGTGATTGGCCTCTTCATATTTACATGCAGCGGTAGATTATTATGCATGTTAATACTTTCTTCTCTAACCTTACAAACAAACACATACTGTAAATATCTTTGATTTTATATAAAACCTTTCTGTATCAGACAGCATGGTGGTCACAATGCTGCTGACTCACAATTTCTAAATACTGTACAGGGTTTGAATCCTGGCTCAGTCATTGCCTGAGGTGTTTACATTTTGTTCCTTTCAAGCTTTCTCCCAACTTCCCAATGACATGTGTGTTAGGTTAATTGCATAGGTAACTTCTTAGATCCATCAAACCCAGTTCAGCATCAGGAGGGGACAGAGCCTATCCCTTCAGCACAAGGTGACAAATAACCCCAGTCAGGGCGACAGTAGATTGCTGGACCAATTCAAGCACACTCTGTCACACTGGGCCAATTTCTAATTGCAGATTAATTAGAAAACCAGGGCAATTTGAGAAAAATGCTTTTTTTATCAAATATTAGGCAGGAAGCAGCACCAGACAGGAGAATGATCCATCAAAGGGTTGGCTTTGAAACATCTCTCTAAATACTGCCAACCCCTTGAAAGCCCTCGTCTAACCTCAGACTAAAGAATTCCAGAACCGAATTCCAGTGTTTCTTGCCCATTTCAAATTATCTGTCTTGAGTACCAGAATGCAGTTATACTGACACTCGGCTCCTTTGAATGTCTCCATTTAGCAAGTGGACTGGAAGTTGATAGGCTGATGTCTCTCTATTATATAAAAACAATCCTGGGATGAGACAAGACTTTTTTCAAGAGATTTTTTCCAAGTCCCGTGAGACGAAACTTTTGCCATGAGATTTTTTAAAGTCATGCTCTCCACTCAACCAAATTCAACCACACACATGGTACTCTCTCCTCTCATTCATGTGAATGCTTTTGACAGACTCAGTTCCTGCTCTCTTAACTCTTATAAATTTTAACGTTTTTCTCACTTTAGGTTCCCAATTAAAGAAGACGTATAATGTCCAAATCTTATTGAAGAATTTCATCATGAAGGGTTATCAACAGAAAAAATGAGTACACAGGCAAAATTGTCAGTAGACTATACTGAAACAGTTGATGGTAATCATGCAGAACATGAAAACATCAACTTACAATATCCCAAAGAATATCCACAACCGTTAACACCATCCGTCTTCCACCGCACAAATGACTGTAGAATGAAGGATGTATACAAGAAAGGTAATGTACTACATCTTCCGAGGATAACATTAGAATTCAAAAAAGTTGTTTTATTTAATAGAGAGAATGAAATGATATTCACTCACGGGTAGTTATACATTGCGTTGTCACGATGAAAGTCCAAACACAGAATCAAAATTCAATGCGATATTGATGAAAATGTAATTAAAAAAATAGTTTTTGACAGAAGATTTACAGCTAAAGTGTAAGTTTAAAAAGTATTTGAGTGTTAATTTCAATGCCAAACAGAACAAAATCTTTCTTTCTTTCTTTCTTTCTTTCTTTCTTTCTTCCACTCACCTACTCACTTACTTTCATGCGAAAA
The DNA here is from genome assembly GCF_016835505.1 of Polypterus senegalus. Taxonomy (NCBI): domain Eukaryota; kingdom Metazoa; phylum Chordata; class Cladistia; order Polypteriformes; family Polypteridae; genus Polypterus; species Polypterus senegalus. The sequence continues at coordinate 119,587,053 of NC_053160.1, read as the reverse complement.
ACACCAATGCTACTTAGAGATAGAAAATGAAATTATTAACAGCATCGGGAGTTACAGGACATAGGGAAAAGTAATTTATTCTAAAATATGAGACACTGTTGACAAAGTGACCTCTTCAACAATTCCTATTCTTCTGATTCAAGCAGACCAGCATTTCATAATACCATCAATGCTCCACTTGTTGTCCTGATAGGAATCATCAGCATCTTTGTCTCCTTTCACCTCTATAAGATCATACCTCATGGTATGAAATCAGATAAGCCCTTCACGGGCTAAACACACATGAATCAGCACAGGAGATTCACATTTATGTGCATCAGCAAAATAATGAAACAGAACACCATAGCCAAAAAATGTACAGCTCTCTTGGATCATTTGAATGTTAAATAATAAGACATCACCTTGAGGCCCTATTAAAGACGTAGGCAATGTTTAGCGTTCCATTGTTATGTGTGTGTGTGTGTGTTATTCTACCCATTACAGCCTAAATCTGAGACACCTGCACAACACGTCTGGTGTCTAAACAAGGCTTTGTTGCTAAAACGTCAAAGCAGAAGTCGACCTTCAAATGGCATTTATAAGTTTAGCTAAGAAGGATTCCACATGGGAAATGATTCAGAAGATAAAGTAGTAAAAAAATGTGAATGATCACATAGTCACTCAGTCATTTGCAAACTTTATCTATCCTGAACAGGGTTATGGGGGTGCTGGAGCCTTTCCCAGCCAGCATGAGACACAAGGCAGGAACAAACCCTGGACAGGGTACCAGTCCATTGCTGGGCAAACACACATACACACAAAAAAGGTCAATTTAGCATTGCCAGTCCACCTAACCTGCATGTCTTTGAGAGGAGACCTACACAGACACAGGAAGAACATGCAAACTCCACAGAGACAAGACCCAGGACATGAACCCCTCCATACTGTGAGGCAGCAGCACTACCACTGCACCACCCTTAATGGTCAAATCCTTGTTCCTCTTTCGGCTGCTCCCCTTAAGGGACACCCATCACCTGGATGTCCTCTCACACCACATCCATAAACCTTCTCTTTGGCCTTCCTCTTTTCCTCTTGCCTGGCAGCTCTATCTTTAACATCCTTCTCCCAATATACCCAGCATCTCTCCTCTGCTCATGTCCAAACCAACACAATCTCGCCTCTCTGATTTTGTTTCCCAATCTTCCAACCTGAGCTGACCCTCTAATGTACTTATTTTTAATCCTGTCCATCCTCATAACACCCAATGCAAATCTTAACATCTTTAACTCTGCCACCTTCTGCGTTCTGGTCAGTGCTAAAGTCTCTAGCCCATATTACATAGCTGGTCTCACTACCGTCCTATAGACCTTCCCTTTCACTCTTGCTAATACCCGTTTGTCATAAATTACTCCTGCCACTCTTCTCCATCCATTCCACCCTGCCTGCACTCTCTTTTTTACTTCTCTTCCACAATCCCCATTACTCTGTACTGTTGATCCCAAGTATTTAAACTCCTCCACCTTCTCCAACTCTACTACCTGCATCCTCACCGTTCCACTGACCTCCCTCTCATTTACACACACGTATTCTGTCTTGTTCCTACTGACCTTCATTCCTCTCCTCTCTAGAGCATATCTCCACCTCTCTAGGGTCAACCTGCTTCCTATTCTTGTTACAGATCACAATGTCATTAACATAGTGTAGGAATAATTCATGCTATTACCTCACAGTTCCAATTCTACTGAATGTTGTTTGTATGTTCTCTCACAATCTGTGTGGCTTTTTCCATAGGTACTTCAAGTTTTCCTCTCATATGTCAAACATATCTTGATTAGGACTGGCCACTTTAAATTGGCCCTATGATGGTACAGTATGTGCCTAAATGGGCCCTGTGATGGTCTAATGCCCTATGTGAAATTAGTTCCTTCCTTGAATGGTGCTAATGAGATAGGTTGCACCCTGAATGGGGTCAGTTGGGTTCCAAAACGGATGAACAACATAACCTAATAGAAGTTTGTTGCTTCTGTACATTGCCTGAAAGATGAGAATTGTGTGTCAACATTAACCCCTAATTTCTGCATTGGCCAAATCTCCGAACATGCTTATTACAGTATAGAGTAGGCGTCATACCTGTTCAAGCAGCATCAGATGCAAGACAGAGACCAAGCAATCATCACAGGGCACATTGACTCACTAGTCACTCATTAGCCATTAACACTGGGATAATTTAATCACCATTTAGAATGTGCCAAAGGAATCTCAGATGAACAAGCAAATTCCACATAGAAAGTGCCAGGGCAGAGATTTAGACCCAGGACAACCGAACTACCCACTTTACAAGCATGTTACCCATATTGGAATTATCTCTTTATTAATCAAACTATAATTTAAATGTAGCTAAGGTGAAAAGCCCTTAATTAGATGTAGGGCTGATTTACTTTGGCAGCAGGAAAATATGTCGAGATTCTGTTTTGAAGTACTTTATAAAATTGTGTGAAGCGAAGTTGATTTAGAAGTCAGTTTGAAAAATGTGTTGAGGAAAAACATTTGCTAATTCTGCAAGCCATCCAGCGATATGACCTGTGAACCCACCTTTATGTCTCATGGTTACAAGGAACCCCAGCATTCCTGGACTCTAGCCATCACAAGCCAGAGTCACATACAGACTCATGACCACTCTAGTAGGGGCCCAGGTATGGAAGCACTATTCAGAAGACTCGGATGATAAAGCAAAACCTTTGCAATGTGTCTAGAGTCATGAGATAAATGCCACAGAAATGTAGAAATTGCACAAGCTCCACAGATACAGAGATTACAGAACAACTGAACATAGGCCATAACTTTGTAATGCAACACAAACCACTTTGTCATCCTCAACAGATTATCCATCTACCTTTCCTCTTCTCTAAATGTGCTTATTCCATTACAGGTACAAAAAGGAGGTAGAATCAAGCAGCATCTGGCATCTATAAAATGTGCAAACCCTACAAAGACAGTGACCTGACAACAGCAACTCACACTGGTGATCTCCTGGGCTGTCTGCCCATCCATCCATCCATACACCCATCAATCCAGCCATCCATCTAACTATCTATCCATCATCTCCAAAGCCCATCTGCAAATCACACTTTGTAAAGTTAAAATGATTTTCCGATGTCTGATCTTTGGATTGGCAATTGGTACAAACGTTTTATGAAGCAACCACATAAGTAAGTAAATGTAACTCATTTTACAGCTGTAGCATCTTCAGAGTGAAAAGCCCCTAATGGCATCCGTTTCAATTGGTGTGAGCTTTCACAGAAATATCAATGATGATTTGAGTTGCTGTCCAATTTTAGATTTCCATGCTTGACCCAATCATCCCTTTTATGCTTTCAGAGTGGTGCTGCCTCACACTTTCTGGGATCTGGTTTCAATGTCTGGTCTTGTGACTGTGTGCAGAATTCCAATATTCTGTGCCTAACTAACATACACGCCTTCTCTGCATGGCTTGGATGTCTTTCCATGTCCTCAACACATGCAGTTTAGGTTAAAATGAAACTCTAAGAATGTGTCTCTGGAAATGTGCTCAATGACAGACTGGCATCCCACCCAACACTTGCTGCTGGGATAGGCTGCAGCCACGAGACCCTAACTAAATGAATGGATCAACATGATTCTCCTCCATTCTTAAGGTGGTTGGTTTCTCAGTTTCTTTAGGTCAAACATTGCTATAAAAGCAGCACTGAGATGCAGCAGTTGGAAGGAGAATAGATTTTCAGTCTATAATTAGGTACATTTGCAAGGAACACTTCTGCCTTCCCCTAAGCACTGTGGAGGACAGGTGTCAGGTTGCAGCACAGTTTACCTGGCTGATGTCATTTGAAAAGCTACAAAGGCATTCCATCTGTTTCTGGACAGATATGAGTGATTCCTTTAATGCTGGAGGTGAGGTTCAAGCACACCATTAACAGAGCCACTGTTTCCAAATATGCTTTTGTAGAATATAATGAAGGTCTGAATGTGAGTCCTTCATACCTGGGCAACAAAAGTGCACAGACAGGGAGGCGCTGAAGGCTGTAGTCTGCCATATGGAAGGCTTTCTTTATGAGATTTCTTTCCACCTTTGGTTAAATAAATTCCAAAATTGAGGGCATCTCTTGATGTGAAAGCAAAAGGAAAACAATAAGCCATTGAATAAATGGCAGATTAGATATCCACCAGCTTAAAAGAATGCATTTTAGGAGGAAAGAGGATTAAAAGAGTTATTTAGAGCTGGGTGACAATATTAAGCAGATCGGGTGGTGGGAACGTGCAGCCGCTCTGTAAGCTGAGGCCATTCCATCCTACAGTGGGAGTGACATGAACTGGCCGAGAGCCATCTTGTTTAGCCTTTATTTGACATAGCTGGGGCTGTTAAAAGTCTTCAGCTTGGAACATAATTTGCATGTCCTGAAGCTAAACTTAGTGCTTAATGGAAATGTCCTGATTATGGTCCAGTTTACCAAAACATGTTTATCCGTTTCTTGAAAGTCAAAAAGGCAAAATGAAATAAACAGCAACCAAAGAAATAACTGAAGCTCATCAAGCAAAAGTACATAAGCAGTACTGAAGACCTTTCTCCTCCAAAGTGGCAATTTATTTGATGCTTCTATGTTTGCTGCAACTCACCTTTGTTTATTACTTATACTTGTATATTCATTCATTCATTCATTTCTGCAGTTACTCACACACCAAATTAAAAAATGCAATTTAAAATCTTCAGAAACAACTAGCAGACATGTCCATTTTGAACATTTATTTATTTATTTCAGTAAAAAGGGCTCATTTCTGTTAAATAGGTGGCTGTTATGTGGGCTTTACTTCAGCAAAACTGGGGATCAGATTTTGTTACCAATAACGAAACTGTCTCAATGGCAATACTTGACTTGCTGAAAAACCTGCAGCTCTGCATTACATCATTCATTTATTTATACAACACCTTCCTTCATTTCTTGGTCATGGAAGCCTGAGCCTACACTGGCAGCATCAGGGACAAAGTAGGAACCAACATTACATTATAGCAGAAAATCCTAAGGACATACAAAGTAAAACAAGTTATCTGTTTATAAATAATCACATTTATGAAATTAACACTTAACTATTAACACACATTACTAAAAATATTTTGAGCAATACTGCGATAGACTGGCACCAGGTCCTGAGTCTGTTCCTACCTTGCACCCTATGCTACCTGGGATAAGTTCCAGCGGACCCCAACAACCCTGTTCAGGACTAGGCAGTTTAAAAAATGACTGACTGATATATCAGTCCTATTTAAATACCACAGCATTATCTAATCCTGATTTATTAACTTTTATCAAATATTGATATCAAATCTATAGTACGTATAAAAAAATCTCAAGGACTTCTTTGGTTGTTTGTATAACATTATCTTTAATTAAACAGTTAACACAGAGGTTGAAAAAATTATGTGAGCTGTATGCAAAGCTAGGTCAAAAAAAAAACTGTGGAGAACTTTATATGCGATGTTTTGTTATAAACATTAGTTATAGATTAACTCTTATCTGTTACTACAGACCATGTAATGTTCTAAATATTAGTTGTTCATTAACTTTTATCCAACAGTTACCACAGACCTAAGAAAAAATGCACACATTGACCCACATTATAATATAAATTTTGGCCCCATTCATAAGATTTTTTTATTAGAGAACAATTAAGTTAAGTTTAAAAAGTGCCTCAAACATTTTGGGTCACCTTAATAACAGGATAAGTGCCTATGTATTTGTGCAGTTGCTATGTCTCTGTCATTACAAAAAATGATGCATCACGATTGGGTATGATTTCTGGACGCAAGCAACCCTTGGCTCAGGTGCTAAGAGGGGCGATGTGAACAAAGCTAACACCCTGAAACAATTTTTTAAATAGATTTTTCCCTCAGAATGCCACCATCTTCCAATGACCAGTTTCTCCATACCATCCATGCTACATCACCAACTCCCACCACATCAACTGGAATGGCCAATGTCGAATTCACCTCTGAACATCAGTGTGACCTGTCCGTAAGTGAAGACCAGATAAGGAGACAACTGAAGCAGCTACAAACAGGAAAAGCCACAGGACCAGATGGCGATCTTAAGGCCTGTGCTGACCTACTTTGTGGTGTCCTCTGCTACCTGTTCAGTTTGTCCCTAAGGCTCCAGAAAAAGCAGCTGCTGTAGAAAACATCATGTATTGTTCGTGTTCCAAAGAGGGCAGACACCTCTTCATTTAATGACTACAGACCAGTTGCACAAAAGAAGCCCTTTGAGACACTGAAAAGAAGCAATAAGACCTCTGAGATGCTGCTTCTTGACTATATGAGTCCTATTGTGGTGGACCACCATAACCCACGGCAGTTTGACAGTTGAACAAAAATGGGAGTGACGGATGTAATTATCTATCTACTCTACAAGACTTATTCTTATATCATGTTTTTTTGATTTCTCCAGTGCCTTCATTACAATCCTGTTAAAGAATGAGCTCAGAGATATGAAAATGGATGAGCCTATGGTGTCCTGGATAATGGACTACCTGTCGGGCAGACTGCAGTTTGTGAGACTCAAGGTCCGTTTTTCCAAAACAGATGTGAGTAACACTGAAGCATCACAAAGCACAGTCTTTTCTCCATTTCTCTTCACCCTGTACATCTACAGTATGAATACAACACCAAGACATATCACTTGCAGAAATTCTTGGATGATTCTACACTCATGGGTGTATTGATAAGGAGGATGAGACAAATGATAGGAGTCAGGCGGACTACTTTGTTTCTTGGTGCAAAGACAATTGTCTGCATTTTAATATCTGCAGAAACCAAGGAACTATCTATCTATCTATCTATCTATCTATCTATCTATCTATCTATCTATCTATCTATCTATCTATCTATCTATCTATCTATCTATCTATCGTTCGTCACACACGTGTGAATAGGAAGCAGCCAATGGACCCAAAAGATAGTGATAATATGTCAGATCAGTGGGTGTCAATGTTCACTAACCCGTTCTTTCTTTCCCCTGAGCCTGTCAACATCATATCTGATTCAGGCCCAGTGACATCACTTCTTCTGTACCAGCTATAAAAATGCCATCTTGTTAACATTAATAATTTCTTTTAATATTTTTTTTTATAAAAGAAAATGCAATACAATAAAATAATAAAATGAAATTTAAATATATCAACTAAAGTGTTTATCAAATAGAATAAGCCAGCTTAAAAAGATATGTTTTAAGATGAGATTTAAAGGTAGGAAGAGAGTCAATATTATGAATATCTTGTGGGAGAGAATTCCAGAGGCAAGGGGCCGCTCGACTGAAAGCTCTAAACTCCATGGTAGTCAAGTGAGCAGGGGGTAGAATAAGTTTAATAGAGGTGGAAGATCTAAGGATACGAGAAGAAATAGAGATCTGAAGAAGATCAGAAAGATAAGGAGGTAGCAGTTTATGGAGGGTAGTGTAAGTAATAAGCAGAATCTTAAAATCAATGTGATATTTAACAGGGAGCCAGCGAAGCTGCTGAAGGACAGGAGTAGTATGTTATGTGGAAGGGGTTCTGGTTATGATATGAGCTGCAGCATTCTGGACAAGTTGGAGTTTGTGAGGAAGACCAAAAAGGATAGAATTAGAATAATCAATACTGGATGTAACCAGAGCATGAACAGGAATAGCAGTGCTGGTAGGTGTAAATGGCTGATATTACATAGATGGAAATTTGCATTATTATATTATTAATATGTGCCTCAAATTTTAAGGTGGTATCAAAAATTACAGCTAAACTCTTAATCTATGTTTCATCACTATTAGCAAACAGCCATGATTTAATTGCAGGCAGTCAGAGAGGGAAGAAGGTGGAAGAGTGGAATCAGGCTTAGTAGACAGATAGAGCTGAGTGTCATCAGCATAACAATGAAAATTAATCTGTAAAGACCTTTGAATGTTAATTTTTGCATATTTTCAAGTATATTTTTTCACTTAGAATGTGCCACCTCTTTTACTTTGAAGCCAGTGTTGTGTTCTCCAGTAAGAAATTAAGCACTCAATTATGTGGGTGTTGTCGATGATAGTATGGTCATTTTTATATAACATGACTTAGTTTTGCTTTTGCAGTTCTTCACATTTGGTCACCAGGAAGTTCAACACCATCAACACCTTTTAGCCAAAATTAGACATGTCATTGGGGTCAACTTGACTCTATAAGAAGAGTATTGATAATTTGAGTATTTTGTTCATTCTGTAAAAAATATCTTTATAGGTTTGAACCCATGAAGCCACCACCTTGTTATGCACTAATTATTTTAAGGATTTTCAATCAATTTTGACCAAAGATTTTCTGTAGCTTCTTTGACTTGTATATTTTGTATCTACATGTAGTTGTTATTTTCAAAACACAGGCCAAGAGCTTACAAAGGCATTGTGTTATTCAGACTATGGCATCTTATCTGGATTTTCCTGTCTCAGACAAGAGTTTTAGAATTTTCCGATTTGCACTTGTTTGAAGGATTTCTTATGTTGACATTTTTGTTTCATAATTACAATTTGTGCAGTGTGCACATCTTCCAGGTTTATTAAAATGTAAAGATTCACTTAAGGAACTGAACTGTGAGGTAAAACATTGCAGATTCTGTATGACCGTGCCCAGGTGGAGTGTTCATTTGTATTTGTCATTCATGAAATAGTGACATATTCAGTTTAGAGAAGAATTTCCATGAATAGAGTAGAAAGTCATAATAGAGGGGAACTTAGAATTTGATAGGCATCTGGACAATATGTAACAATTGTAAAGGAGGTTGCAAAGAAGAAAAGATTACAAAATCTTGAATAAGAAAATAACAATTAGCAGAAAATATGGCACACCCAGTATTTTGTGGCCTTAAAGTCTGTTTATATGTTTGTCTTTATGCTTTGGCAGCTGCATATCAAAAGGCAGCTCTATAAATCTCACCTTCTATCTTATTTGAAAAGCCCAAGGAAAGAAGAGATCTGGGAGAAATGCATACTTGGACACAAAGAATGCTCAAAAATGCATGGACTGGGAACTGAAGCTAGTAACATCTGTGATAGCCATTACACCACCATCCTATCCTTAATCAATTCATCTGACTTCTGGATCTGCTTAGTCCAGTCATGGCCTGTTCTAGCAGCACTGAGTGCAAGGCGAAAAAGTAGCCCAGGATGAAGCTACCAGTTAATCATGGAGTATAGTCAACGAAATATACTCAATGATATTTTCAATTAAAAAAAAACTCATAGTATTACATTTGCTATAAAAGGTATTCAAATTGAAACAAATTTATAATTGTCCTTAAATACATATTGCATGCTCTTGACAATAAAGGGCAATAGCTGTGTGCTCTGTAAGCACCACCCCCACAAACAACATGCTGCTTGAACAGGCATATCCAAATGTTTTTGCGTCAGGACTGATTTGCCTCACAGGCAGCTCCATGACTAATGGCACATGAATTGCTCCTGGGAGGATTCTCCTGCAGTCACTTCAAAATACCAAAAGGGATTCCGATCCATCCATCCATCCATCCTCTTCCGCTTATCCAAGATTGGGTCATGGGAGCAGCAGCTTGAGCAGAGATGCCCAGACTTCCCTCTCTCCGGCCACTTCTTCTAGCTCTTCTGGGGGAATCCCGAGGCATTCCTAGGCCAACTGAGAGGCATAGTCCCTCCAGCATGTCCTGGGTCTTCCCCGGGGCCTCCACCCGGTTAGACGTGCCTGGAACACCTCACCAGGGAGACGTCCAGGAGGCATCCTGATCAGATGCCCGAGCCACCTCATCTGATGCGGAGGAGCAGCTGCTCTACTCTGAGCCCCTCCTGGATGACTGAGCTTCTCACCCTATCTTTAAGGGAAAGCCCAGACACCCTGCGGAGGAAACTCATTTCAGCCGCTTATATTCGCAATCTCGTTCTTTTGGTCACTACCCACAGCTCATGACCATAGGTGAGGGTAGGAACGTAGATTGACTGGTAAATTGAGAGCTTTACCTTATGGCTCAGCTCCTTTTTCACCACGACAGACTGATGCAGAGCCCGCATCACTGTGGACGCCGCACTGATCTGCCTGTCGATCTCACGCTCCATTCTTCCCTCACTAATGAACAAGACCCCAAGATACTTGAACTCCTCCACTTGGGGCAGGATCTCTCTCCCAACCCTGAGAGGGCACTCCACCCTTTTCCCGCTGAGGACCATGGTCTCGGATTTGGAGGTGCTGATTCCCATCCCAGCCGCTTCACACTCAGCTGCGAACCGATCCAGAGAGAGCTGAAAATCACGGCCTGATGAAGCAAACAGGACAACATCATCTGCAAAAAGCAGTGACCCAATCCTGAGTCCACCAAACCGGACCCCCTCAACACCCTGGCTGCACCTAAAAATTCTGTCCATAAAAGTTATGAACAGAATCGCTGACAAAGGGCAGCCCTGGCAGAGTCCAACTCTCACTGGAAATCGGTTCGACTTACAGTAAATCTTCACATGGAGAGCGAACTGTCATGTCATATCATGATGTGAGAATCAAGAGGTTGAACCTCTGGGCTAGATGACCAGTCTCCAAATGTTTGAGATCTTTCTTATTACAAACGTTACAAAATAACAGAAGAGGAGCATACAACACTAAGTACGCTTTCTCATATGACAAAACAATTTCTGTTCACTATAAGAGATGTCTGGTAGACAGTAAGATAAATTAAAATTATACAGATTTTGAATATCAGCATTTACTGTGTAAAGTCTGACAGAATGTTTTTTCCCATTGCACCTCCTGTGATCCCTTCATGACAACACCAGAGCAGATCTCTGGATTTTGTGCATCTCACACTATAACCTAAATTAAGGTTCCTTCAGCCAGAGAAACTTTATGTTTATATATCATCACAAATAATATGTATCTGTCGATCAAGGATATCACCAGAATCGATTAATCTGGCAATCAAACTTTATTTCATTATCACCCTTCAGAGCATATTACCACAATTCATTTTGAAAGGCATATAGAATCAAGAGTAAATTCAGAATTTGTAGAATGTTTTTTCAGGTCACATGGCAAAGTCATAGTTCAGGCTGACATGTCACCAAGAACCCTTGGACCTGACCAGACAAGAGAAGTGACACCAGTGGTGTATGTGACACCATCAATGGGTAGTCCACTGTAACTAGATTGATGGCTAGGATACACAGTCCAGACTGTAGTCCAACACTGGGTCTGATTGCTTTAATTTACCCATGAGCCAATTGCAGTGCTTGATGACCACTACAGTTTTTAAGAAGGATTCAAAGTCAACCTTTACAGATGACATCACAAACTTGAGTGGCATTAGAAATTGAATGGCTAGACAGATTGTTTTGTGTTTTTATAAGTTTCGGCTTTTTATCTTTAACAGGAAACATATCATAAAAGTTCATTTGATGTGATTTACAAAAAAGTGAGTTTTTTCCTCTTTCTGTCCTAGCTAGCAGATGGCTTTAGGTGACAAGTAAATACAAACATGGCTAGCATGAGTCATAAGCAATAGAATAGAATAGATAAACTTTATTAATCCCAAGGGGAAATTCACATGCATAGAGAAGCAGAGGGTTGAGGGGTGTTCAGGTTTTCCCCATGTCTTCATGCATTTTTCTCTTGGTACTCTATTTTTCCTCCCAAATCCCCAGAGAATAGTGTATTTGGTTTAATACTGATGGGCAGCATGGTATTGCAGTGGTTGCATTGCTGCCTCGGAGTAAGGAGACATGGGGTCATCCCTATATAGAATTTTCATGTTCTCCCCATGACTGTGTAGGTTTTCTCCAGGTGCTTTGGTTTTCTCCAAAGACTTACAGGTTAGGCGGACTGGCAGTGCTAAATTGGTCCTAGTGTATGTGTGGTGTTATGTGTGTGTGTTCACCCTGTGATGGACTGGCACCATGTCCAAGTTTGTCCTTTCCTTGTGCCCTGTACTTGTTGAGATAAGCTCCAGATCTCCTGTGACCCTGCTCTTGTTAGAAGATGGATGGATGGATGAAAGGTTAATACTGCGGGTGATTCTAAACTGGCCCATTGTGGCTGCGAGTGTATATGTGATTGGACTCTGTAGTTTAGCAGTGCCTTATTCGGTGCTGTGCAAATGTTGCTCAGACAAACTCTGAGCCTCCCACCACCCTGAATTGGGTTAAACATATTTGAGCATGTGGGTATGAATGATGTATTGTGCTGTTGGGATATGTCCCTGCAGACTTAGGGAAAAATACATGCAGACATGGAAATAACATACAAACTCCATACACAGGAGATGTACTGTACATACCATGATACTGAATCCATGAAGCAGTAACAGCTCTAACCACTGTAGCACAGTAACACCCTTATGTCTTATCATATGTCATATGGGTTTAGAGGGCCATTATTGTCACATGTAAAGAGTACAGTGAAAGTTCTACTTACATGTGTTAATCAACATGCAATTTTCTACCATTCTCTGTGACAACCTTGAAAGGTTGTCTTTAATATATTCAGCTGGTGAAATTAAATATGCGAAGTCATTTCCTAACCCAGTTATTCCAGACCAGAGCCTATCCCAGCTAGCAAAGGGCTCAAGGCAGGAAGAAACCATGGACAGGGTGGCAGTCCTTCGCAGGGTGAACACACACACACCAACACACCAAACACAAACTAGCACCAATTTAGCACCACAAGTTCACTTAACCTTTGGAAAGTCGTTGGACAGTGGGAGAAAAACAGAGCACCTAGAGAAAATGTATGTAGACACAGGGAGAACATGTAAGCTCCACGCAGGGAGGACACAAACTCTGGTCGCTTTACTGCTAGGCAGCAGCACTACCAAGGTACTATGGTGCCACCCTTAATTATGTTGGGTATGCAATAACATGATATCCATTCAGGATCCTGGCAAATTCAATTTAGTGCATGGGGAGTTATAACACAATGAATTATAGAAAGATTTAGATGCTAAACTACCATATTGGACTTTAAGACACAAGGCAATGCTGTCAGTTCTTTTTCTAGCTTACAGAGTGACCCTGAGCAACTCGCTTAATCTCCTTGTGCTCCAATTGTAAACATATATGTAATAAACATTTGTCAGGTACCCTGGAATTAGGCATCTCCTTGGGGCCTCAGCAAAAGGTAATCCATCCTTTTTCTGCTTCAGGGTCATAATGAACAGGAGTGTATTCCATGGGTTTCTAATACAAGAACAGAACTAACCGTAGTTTGAATGCTAAGGCATTATGAGGCCTTCTACTACGCAGACCTACACCAGGCAGTTTGGAGTTGCTAATTAAAGACACAGACACATCTTTGGGGTGTAAGAAGACATCAGATCATTAGGAGAAAGTCCATTTTGACATGGGATAAACTCCACACAAGGAGTGAATGGGGTTTATTTTGAACCTAACTCGTTGTAAGTGCCAGACAGCAGAACCAACCACCGTGCCACTGTGTTGCACCATTATAAGAAGACAGAATGGAATAGTGCCCTGAAATAATGTGACAATGCCCTACCTTGTGCTTGTTGTTTCTGGATTTCTGAATTTTGGATTGTTTCTACATTTGTCTTTGTCTCCTTCAATAAAAATGTTTTAAGAATAAACTGATGTGGTCACTTAATGGGTCAAATTATCATCTGAAAGCACATGGGCACAGGGCCCAGTTCAATGTCAGAATGATTTTTTTTAGTCTGTACACTAGGAAGGCTTAGGGATTGGTGGCCTTTGTCATCTTTATATGGTCAGTAACATTCTACACATATGACTGCGTTCATGGGTCACTTCCAAAGGACTGAACTGGCTACAAATTGTAAAATGGCCATTACTAAGAAAAACTCATTTAGTCCTTGATAGGAGCTAACTGGCTAACGCAAAAGGTATAAAGCCAGCCTCTCTTGTGCTGGCTTCCTCATAATGACTCTGCTGCCCTTTACTTCTCACCAACTATCCCAAGACAGTCTGTGACACCGGTTTGTGATTCTAGATTGGTGTGCTGTCCAGTGTGCACTAAGATCTTAACCAGGATAAATGCTTAAAAAATGGATGACCAACATAACTACAACTGTTGACTTAAAATTGCTGTAATTTCCTGAAATCTAAAATGTCACAGGTGTAATGTGTTATCAGCTTAAAAGACAATCACTTCTACATCAGGACTCTGAGACATGGATAATGTAAATGTGGAATACCCAAGAGAGACAGGCCGGCCATTAGAAGTAGGTGAACAAGATTTTATGTTCTTCAGCTGTTGAAGACTGTCGACGCCTGGAAGTTTACTTTTTTCCAGAATTTCTATATGGTGATTTTTTTTCCCTTCTCCTTCTCTGCTATCTGATCACTAATGTAGCTAATGTTAAAAAAAAAATGACATCACAGGATAAAGAAGTAAACTTTTAAGATATATTTATTATATGTAGATATAATTATATAATATATGTGTGTATATATACATTGTGAGCTTGAGGTTTGCCTTACAGGCTCAAAGGAGGTAAGAATTAACAGTCAGGGATATGAGGGGGTGCTGTTGTTGACAGTATTAACACCTTTGCCTCCCCCGACCCTGAGAAACCGCCCACTAAGGGGTGCTGACTCCGCCCCTTCCGGTCCCTCCACTATAAAGCCGAGGCGCTCCCAGCAAAGGGTCGTTTCATTCTGGAGACAGCACACCAAAGAACAGAGCTCCCACCTGAGTACTGGCCATGTTAAGAGAACGCTGAATCCTCTTGTTTATTCTTTTGTTTTTTTACTGCTTCTTGTTTGCTGTTATTTGATGCACTATTGAATGTCTATTTATTTTGAATGCTATATATATTAAAAGGGGTGACCTGTTTGGTGTCCCAACATTTCCTCTGTGCACAAGTGTGTCCCTCGATTGATGACAACATGTATTTATACATATATACACACACATAAATAATACAAATAATTATATATATATATATATATATATATAATACAATTTTAAGATTATTGGTATTGTACTTTTTGTGTGAAGTATACTGTGCTGCATTCAAAATATGAAATATGCCATACAAATATATCATTATTATTATTATTATTATTAGAATTCAATTATTTACAGTAGTCAGCAGACTAGTCATTTCTCTTTAAGGTTAACAACCTCATAAAACAGCACTCAGGCTCTGCAGAAAGATTATCTAGTGGTTGTCTGAAAGCTTATCTTCTTTTCCGCTTCATTATAATAAGGGTCCCCAGGAGTTTAGATTCATAACAAGAGACAGAGGAGGCGCTTTTAAAAGCTGAAAAGACAGTAAGAGGATCTGGATACGTGTATAAAGTGCTGAAAGACTACTGGAATTTCAGGACACCACAGCTTAACAACACAAAATGACTACAGTATCTACATTAAAATGGCTGAGTGATTATTTACAGCATACAAAACCAAAGGAAAGGAGGAAGCAGATATTATGAGTAAGAATATGCAAAAGGGGAATAAACAGAAGATAATTTCTGTGTCTTTGAAGACTTGTATTGTAGTCAAGAACAAAGTGTTAACTGGAACATCATCGTAACCTGAATTACTGGGTTCTTGCACTGTGTAATTTATCCAGTCATTAAGGAAAAACGTAAAACAATCTGTCATAGTACAACAGAAAGAAATGTGGACTATCTAGTTTGTTTAGATCTGCATTACAACAGAGGTGAGGTAATGACATTATATTTAAAAAATGTAAAGTCCAACCTTTAAACACAGTCCATTACCACTGTGCAAAGCCTTATGCTCTCTCTTTAGAAAGGCAATTCAGTGGCACAGTGTTTGAATTGGTAGCATCAGAGCTCTAGGAAGCTGGGTTCAAATCTCAGTCTGGGCACTGCCTACAGGGAGTTTTCATGCTCTCCAGGTGGGCTGTCTCCCGCAATGTAAAGACGTGCATCTTTAGGTTGATGTCTGCCTCCATGTTGGCCTAGCTTGTCTGGGTGGGTGTGCCCAGTAAGACACAGATGTCCCACCCAGGTTTAGTTCCTGCCTTAAGCCAAGTGTTCACAAAATAAAATCCTTCAACCAAATATGGGAGAACAACATGGATGGACACACACCTCTACAGTAACATACAGTAGATAGATACAGAAGCTTGAACATATATTTTTACAATTCTTAATATTTGTATTGGTGGTAACCTGGAATAGATTGTGCCTTGTGCTGCCCTATAGCTGAATTAAGCAGGCTAGGAAATAGTTGGATATATTTTAATTATAAATATGCCCAGCACTCTTACTTTATACTTTAAAAATGAAAAAAAATTTGAACTTATTACTAAAGAAGAAAACTATGGATGTTTTTTGCTTTTTATTATACCTCTCTTTTATGTTACTTTCAAATTTGCATCATCTTAATTATATTCTAATTTGTTAATACTGCTGCCTCACATCCCCATGAGTCCAGGATTTGAATCCAGGCTTAGCCTCTGCCTGAATGCAGTTTGGATGTTCTCCCCATGTCTATGTGAGTTTTTTTACTCCTGTAATCCGAAGATGTGCTTGCTAGTTTTACTGACACCTTAACATTGCACTGGAATGATTGAGAAGGGGTTTAAGCAATGGACTAGCATCCCATCCAGGGTTACCGAGATAAGCACTAGCCCCTCACCACCACTCTAAAAAGGATAAGGCAAGGTGATATAGTGGCTGAGGCAAAATGTCTGCCTCTGCACCACTGTGTGACCCTGAGCAAGTCACACAGTTTCTGACCCAGATATAAGAAAATAGTTATAATATATCTGGGTCTTCATTTTTTGGATAATGATATCAACCAAATATATAAAACCAAGCAGGTAAGAAAATAGATTTTATTTCTCTTAATTTTCACTTCACTGGCTGTAAAGTAACCTGAGGAACATGAGATGGAGTTGGATTTTTCTCAGCCAAAACATCAGACCTCCGCTATACTTCATGGTGACACGTCTCACATTATTGAACATTTGTTCACACTCATTACATTTCATAAAATTAACTGCTTTTCAAATGTGCAGGTCGATGCCCCTGAAGGATTAGTGATGACTGCAGCCCTCCTGAGATTCACCAGTGTCAGCGGTGTTTCTACAGCATTTCGGAATGCCAGCACCTGACAACCAGGCTTTTTACCATGGCCTGTGACATTGTCCAACGTGAGTGTCTGACCAACTTAAATATTTAGTGATGTTTGGCTGGCACCCTTCAGGTTTGTACCCTTCCAGCAACAAATCCCCAGGGATGCTACAGGTGTGCCTGCCTTGATACAGTAAGTGAAGCAGATATTTTTAATGTGAAGTCAATATATTTTTAATGAGGCGGGAAGGAGCTCTTCTCGCATAGTGTGAGCATTGAACATTTGTACCAGCTGGGAAATCACATTAAATGGTAGTAGGTTAACTTGAAACTGCTTATTAAATATTGGAAGAAAGCCTACTTATATTAAGAAAGAGTATAATAACTTAATTTTAAATGATCTTATATCTCACAGCAATATCATGAATCTTTAAAGAGCAAAACATCATCCCATATATAAAGATTACCTTTCAGTTTTTTGCCATATTCTGTCCTATCAGACTGGCTCCTCCTGATTGTGCCAGATGTATCAGTAATATTTTCTGCCACTACCGTGTCTGTGCTTCTCCTTCCTTCTCCAATGTACATCTTGGGTCTGAAAATCTGCTTCATTTTATTCTCCATGGTGAAGCCTAGGTTTTGTAGTAATTGTCCTCAAGCTGTGTGGAAATCCAAATGCATAGTCAGATGTCAAGCTGCTTGGGAGGCACAACAGGTGTACTTGTTCTCCGGTTAGCCAAGAGCTTTGCAAGAGCGGCTCCACCCCTAAGAGAATCATTTACCTGTCACCTGAGAGACCTGCAGCATCAGCTGAAGGAAAGAAAAAAAAAAAAAACACAAACAATCGAGTGACTGAGTGCTGACCAAATATTCCAGACCTGAAGGCTCAGCTCAGAATCAAAACTAAACAAACAAGAAGAAGAAAAGATTACATTGACTTGGCTAGTAAGGAGTGTGAGCATTAGTATGACTTCCTGAATGCTTGAACCTATAGGAAGTCAGACTTTACTACCTGTATATAGAAATAAAATAACCCTAGTTCTTGTATGGGCATCATGGTGGTGCAGCTGCTGTTTCACACCTACACAGCACCTTTTTTTAAATCCTAGTGTTATGGCACTCTGTTCAAGCATGGCTTGTACCCAATGCTTCTCTAAACCTGAAGTGAACTAAGCTGATTTCATAGTGGATGTCTTGGTATTTGTACGCATGAAACTGCAGTTAGGATTAAGATTGTGAAATATTTATTTTTGATTATTATTAGAATACAATTCATTACTGCAGCTAGTCTAGTCCAGCCTGGAAGAAGAAGTAGCCAAACAGAATCCTATCATTAAATGAAAATTTGAGAGAAGTAATAAAGAATGTTACATATACAGATACATATTGTGAAGAACAGTCTCATTTACATGAGCTCATTGAGACAGGATTGCAAGAAAAACCAGGGAACTCACATATCTGTCAATTTCTTCTGTAGTTCTGAGACTGTCCCCCCCTAAGGAAGATCCCTGAACTCTGGTTGGCTCGACCTTCCAGCACAGCGACATCACTGCAGCTGCTTTTTACAATCAGCTCAGTGAGAAAAGGGAGCCCTCCATTGACAGAAAGTGCGCAAAGGTTAATTTTCTTCATTCAGACATTGTGGGGCAAGTGCAACAAGGAAGAGGTGGGTTTGGATTAGGGACAAGTCAACCCACATGGCATTGTGCAACATCTACCCAGAGAAGACAGCTGCAAGGGAAGTTTCACAGTCCCAACAGGGCCAGTGGACTATCTGGGAAAATCTAGAGCAGCACAAGCTTACCTGGAAGGAACCCAAATCAGTTTCATCATTGGAGCCACCTGTGATATTCTTCCCACACTCATTAGCCTACATCAATGGGTTGGAAAAGATCCATCATGTTCTCTCTTCCCATCCCCAGCAACACTAAAATCAGTCTGTTCCAAGGTCGCAACACCAGGAGGCATAGCCAGGTTCTACAATAACTGGTGATAACCATGCAAGAAAGAGGATCTACCACCAATTCCCTCCCTCCTTCAATCATCAGATTCACAAACACCATCCCAAAGAAGCTCACCCTACTGGGGATTTCCCAGGACTGGAAGATGCAGGTTAATGTAAATTAGAAGCTAATTTTTCCAGCAGAAATTATTACATCTAGTCTTAGGCTGGACATGAACTTGTGGTCAGCCTCACAGAAGTCCTTGTTCATTGTGAAGTTAATGGTGCCATGGGAAGCAGCAATTGGTGAAGCATATGAACGTAAAGTTCTTAGGTATGCAAACATAGCAGCTAAGGCAGAATGACATGGCTGGCATACCCAGGTGGTCCCAGTAGAGGTAGGGTGTAGACAGTTTGTAGCCAATCAAGCTTCTGAAGGGGATGGGAGTACAAGGGCAGATCTTCTGACAGGCTGTCAAGTCGCTTTCAGAAGCTACTGAACGAAGCAGCAACTGGATTTGGCAGAAGAGAAATCCCCCTGTTGTCTGCAAAATGAGATGCAAGGGATACAAGTGGTGAGAAGTACACCTGAGATAGCAGGTGGCGCTGTTGAGCCCTATGGAGGTGTTGTGAGCCTATCAATGAAACACTGATGAAGAAGGGTGCCCACCTGATGACCCCAACAAAGCAATTGCCCTATACCCATTCAAGACATCAAGAAAGTGCTGAATATTGGGATTTTAATATCAAGTCCTATGAGCTTGACCTAGTTCACTGAAGGAAATTCCACAAAAACATTATTAATGGGATGGAAATCCAGCCCTTTGTGTTTTGTCTTTTCACATTAAAAATTAAAAAATAAAGCCTAGTTATCCCAATCATCCTGACAAGTCATCTTTGATTGGTGGGGTGACAGTCCACCTTTACATCCTCAAATGACCTTTCCTTCTCCTCACATTTCTTTTTTTCTTGCCTGCCATTTCAGTCTCTAGAAGGCTATCTAAACCATACCTAGGGGGTACATCAAAGCTGCCTTGGATATGAAATCCACTTTCCAAGACTGAGTTCACTCTTGTGGCCTATTAAATGATGACCATGAGAAGGTTTAGGCTACCTGCTAAATGTCATGTATAGCAGGACTCTATGCTGTTTTTTACATATTAGACTGGACAAATCAACTACTAGACATGTTTTTGTGATTTTCTAATGAGAATCATAATGGGACAAGGAGACATACCAGTGAAAAGTAAATTGTAGCAAACTGATAATGAGGAACTTCTTCAGTAATAAGTTCAAACAGACCCAAGAAAAATACACCTGTGGCGCTAGATAAGAAGCAAAAGTCAAGATTAACTTCATGGCAAGTAACTTCTGGGTTTCAGGCATCTGTATTGAAAATGGTGTTTTCAGCTTGGTTCTTTTGATTAGCAACTTGAGCAAAGCATTGCTAAAGTTTTGATTTGTGCTAGGTTTTATTTTTAAGTGTATTTTATTTTTTTGTATTTAATTATATTGATATTTTTGTTGCTTTGCTGACCAGTTTCTGTTTCTCGAGTGCCACCCTCTCACTTTGTTCTGATAATTACCTCCATACTCACATCTGTGCTCAGTCAGCTGCTCCATACTTAAGAGTACTATGGCTCTTCCATGGAAGTATCAGCCCCTGTGTGCCACCTTCCTCATATGAAGACTTACTTATGTAAAGACTGCGAGTCTACCTAAGTAAGTCCTCCAAATAAGGACATTGAGCAATACAACGGACACTCTTATCCAAGCACATACACATTCTCTGTTCTTTTGTTCCTTAATGTTTGTTTTAAGAACATTACTATGATTAATACTAGACTTTTGTCACCCCGTTAACAGGAGTGACAAAATCCTGACAATCTTTATCTCCTTCAGAGACTCCCTTTTCCTTTGGCTTGTGGAACTGTCAGTCTGCAGGGAACAAAACAGGCCTTTGCAGCATTTCCCCCTAGAGAGAACTCCAAGTGTGCAGCACTGAATGAGTAATGAATCTGTCCAGAAAAATGCAACAACACCAACAATACTTTTGATCGGGTTTAACTTCTTCTACACATGTCATTGTACAAGAAGTGGTGGAGGAACAGGCATGCTTGTCTCCAAAAACTGAAGGTACTGTATGCAACTGCACCATCTTCGAGTACCATGTCATTACTGTCTCCTATCCTATTTACGTTAGCATTGTTGTTCTTTATTGCCATCCAGGAGTGCTAAAGAACTTTTTTGTTGAGCTGGACATGCTGCTCTCCTCGAGCACTGAAGTTGCCAGTCCACATCTAATTCTCAGGGACCTAAACATCCATCTGGACAGTCCTTCTTTTATAGACTTCCTCTCTCTTCTTTCCTCTTTCAACCAGATACAGCTCCACACCGACCAACTCACAAAGCTGTGTCGCAGGTGGCTGGGTGTGGTCGGCAATCAGCCACCTATTTAAGGAGCCGCCGCCCTGCTGGAGTCGGGTGAGGAGTAGGACAAGGTCGAGGCAGAGGAGGCAAGGAGAGGCCTGAGTGTTGTGTGAAGAGAACTGTGTTTGTTGACTTTGGAGAACTGGGGGTTTGGTGGCGGTGCACTTAACATTTGTGACTTTGTGTTAATAAACGTGTGGTGATGGAACAAAAGGTGTCCGCCTGTGTGTGTCCAGGCCACTATATTTCACAGTGGCGTAGCTGGCAGGATGCTCCACCTGGGTTGAGATGGGGACCTGTATTCCAAAAAATTTCTGTGAAAGGCCCGGCACAACAGGGGAACCCACCCACGTGCCGCAGGGGTGGCATGTACCCAAACCCGCAGCAACAAAGTGCTGCATGGACCAATGTGGGTCCATTGCCAGACTTTATATTTAAGGGGCGGCTCACCGACGCGGAGCCCAGGAAAGGGGCTGCCAAGAAGGAGATGCTGTGGCTGCGGAAGCCACAGCAGCAGCGGAGCTGCCCGGAGAGACGCTCTCCAGAGAGAGAGGAGAGTGAGAAGGTTCACCAAAAGTCCCTCCTCAATACAGGCACTGGATTGGACAGCGTGTCCTGTTCTCTCGCCAGCGGTTGGCCAAAATCGAGAGCAGGGAATGTCTGTCCCGTGCACCCAGGAAACCCGAGTGGGCTGCAGAGAAAGGCCCATAGAGAGCAGTCAGTCGGTGGAACCACTCACAAGGTAAGCCCAACTCCGGCTGCTTCTCTCTCCTTGGCGGCTGTGTTACAGGAGCTGCGAGAAGAACTGCGCCTTGTGCTGTTGCCGCCGGCCGAGCGATGTGCCCTCCGGGCGGAGATGCTGGACTCAGGAGGGATGGCAGTGGCGTTGGGTCGAGAGCCGTAGGCAAGAAAGGATCGGCGCACTGCAGGAGCTCCTGGACGGAGAGGTACAGCGGGGAAGGTAGGTGAGACCGAACCTGTGAAGCTCCGGATGCCATCAGGGCCGGATCTGCCCTCTTACAATGAGCAGATCCAAACCGCCGCGGCGTCCCAAAGTAAGAAGAGGATCCCAGATCTAGACCAGGGCATCACTGAGCTTCTGGACAGTCTGGGGTGCAACTTGGCAGTGTCAGATGAACCGAAACATAATGTCCCAGAGGTGTTCTATTGGATTTTGGTCAGGCAAGTGTCGGGGCTAGTCAATGGTATCAATTCCTTCATCCTCCAGGAACAGCCTGCATACTCTCACCAAATGAGGCCAGGCATTGTCATGCACCAGGATGAACCTAGGAACCACTGCACCAGTATAGGGTCTGACAATGGGTCCAAGGATTTCATAACGATACCTAATGGCAGTCAAGGTGCTGTTGTCTAACCTGTAGAGTTATGTGCATTCTTCTGAGGATATGACTCCCCAGATCATCAATGACTTCAAATGCCAATCAAGCTCCACAGTGCTGTGCAGTGAGCACAATGCCCACTAGAGGACAACGTGTCCTCAGGCCACCCTCATGAAGTTTGTTTCTGATTGTTTGGTCAGAGACATTCGTACCAGTGGCCTGATGGAGGTCATTTTGTAGGGCTCTGGCAGTGCTCATCCTGTTCCTCCTTGGCCAAAGGAGCAGATACCGGTCCTGCTGATGGGTTAAGGACCTTCTGTGGCTGTGTCCAGCTCTCCTAGAGTTAGCTGCCTGTGTCCTGGAATCTCCTCCATGCCCATTTAACTGTGCTGGAAGACACAGCAAACCTTCTGACAATGGCACATATTGATGTGCCATCCTGGAGAAGTTAGACTACCTGTGCAACCTCTGTTGGGTACAGGGGTCGCCTCATCCTACCAGTAGTGACACTGGCTGTACCCAAATGCAAAACTAGTGGAAAAACAGCCAGAAAAGATGAGGAGGGAAAAATGTCAGTGGCCTCCACCTGTTAAACCATTCCTGTTTTGGGGGCCGTCTCATTGTTGCCCCTCTAGTGCACCTGTTGTTAATTTCATTAACACCAAAGCAGCTGAAACTGATTAATTAACCCCCTCTGCTACTTAGCTGACCAGATAAATATTCCTGAAGTTTCATTGACTTGATGCTTTACTCTGATTAAAAAGTGTTCCTTTTATTTTTTTGAGCAGTATATTTGTAAGATGGCTCCAGAGCTTGTGCTCTACCAATCAGCACAATTCATTGCCCAAGCTCCACACACTGTAATTCCTGGTTGAACAAACAGTAGGTACCCTGTAGGAGTAGGAGCTAAAACAATTACCAGGAACTACAAACCGCCTGAGTTCCTGTAGTGGGAAGGTTAGGATGGTTCCTAAATTTTTAAAAAGTTCCTGGTTCCTGAAAAACGTTCCTTATGTATAACTCTGTGCTGGTGTAGGAGTTGCCCACCTCCATTATAAGAAGCATTTGAAGACTGTGTTGTTCTGTGTATATCTGTCTGAAAATGGCTTTGATAGGTTCTTGTAACTAAAACAAATGATTTTTGTGTTATCTTTGGTTTACAACTTGTCACTTGTTGTGATCAATTTTGTAACAGTGTCCTGTAACACTTGTTCTTAACAGTCCCCCAGACTAAATTAAGCTGACATTTTCTGTAAGTTTTGCTTTGGACCACAGCATCTGCTAATGGAATAAATGTAAATGTGAGATTCAAATCAGTCCAAATGCCCAACCAGCTTATGTATAACTGACATCCTCCAATATACCTGGGTGCAATAAAATATACAGCTAAGACTAAAGCACAGCTTCAAGCTTCAGTCACTTTGATTTAAATTCTAAATCAATGAAAAAGAAGCATTAATGTGGGAGTTTATTTAGCAGCTTAAATATTCGCTGTGCCATTTGATTACAGTTATTTACTGACAAAAATGGGGAAGTGTGAAGCTTGGGTGTTTTATTCTGATGAAAAGAATTATGGAGAAATAAGGAGAAAGCCAAAGTACAGTAACTTCTATCATCTAAATGAGTTTGCAGTGCTTCTAATCTGTGCACAGAGTGCAAGGGCATTTTAGAGATAAACGTGTCTCTGATCTCCATTCAAAAGTGACTAACCTACAAGTGGGTTAGGTCAATAAAGGTGCGGCTTTGGAAAAACAGCATGACCATAAATTGAAAAAGGACTGAGCGTTCGTTTGAAGTCAAAGACTGGCCTGCAATTTAAACATTCTGCCTTGTTCATATCCTAAATGAGGTGCATGCTAAATTTGAACTTTTATTTGTTGTAGTAGGATCAAATTAATATGGAGAATAAACTGGAATGGCTGATCAGGCCCAGCCTATACTGGCTTTGAAATCAGGGCGATCCTATGAAATTCTCCACCTACTCATGTTTGTTTAAGAAGAAGCTTTTGTTTAGGTCTTGTTTCATAAGAGTAAATGAGCAATAGATGCATTTTTGCAGTACCCTAACTAAAGTGTTACTATTTTTTTCTTTTGGCTTTGTTTTCTACTAGTTGAAATATATTTGCATTTTTTTCTAACACCTTTGCTTTTATTATGGGCATTACCATTTTCATTTCTTCATACATATGTGACATGTGACGTCACCATCATGACAGGATGAAAGGTCAACATTATACATTTCCTGGCCACCTGAGATTGGATCATTCTTTGGAGAATGTGTGGTTTCTTTTAAATAAATGCTTTTATGGGCAATGAATTAATGGCAGGGCTTCAGATTAGGAGTTTGTGTTCAATCAATCAATCAATCAACATTTATTTATATAGCACATATTCATACAAAAAATGTAGCTCAAAGTGCTTTACAAAATGAATAGAAAAATAGAAGACACAATAAAAAATAAACATAAGTCAACATTAATTAACATAAGTAAGGTCTGATGGCCAGGGTGGACAGAAAAAACAAAAAAAAAACTCCAAAAGCTGGAGAAAAAAAATAAAATCTGTAGGGGTACCAGACCACGAGACCACCCAGTCCCCTCTGGGCAATCTACCTAACATAAGTCAAACAGTCCTCTTTGTATTTAGGGTTTTCATGGAAGGACCTGATGATGATGGTCACATTTACTTCTGGCTTTCAGTCCATCAATGTTGGTGCATCATGATGCTTTGAGTAGGTGGTGGTGGCGCAGGCCGCCACCACAAAGAAACCGGAAAAAGAAACAGAAGAGAGAGTAGGGGTCAGTACAGATTTTAGAGCCACCATGAATAGTTATTATGAAGAATTGAACATACAGTGTATCAGTATTAAGTTAAAGTGAAGTTATAAAAAGGCCATGTTAAAGTAATGTGTTTTCAGCAGTGTTTTAAAGTGCTCTACTGAATTACCTGGCAAATTCCTATTGGCAGGCTATTCCAGATTTTAGGTGTATAACAGCAGAAGGCCGCCTCACCACTTCTTTTAAGTTTAGCTTTTGGAATTATAAGAAGACACTCATTTGAAGATCTAAGGTTACGATTTGGAATATAACGTGTCAGGCATTCCGATATATAAGATGGAGCGAGATTATTTAAGGGTTTATAAACCATAAGCAGTATTTTAAAGTCAATCCTGAATGACACAGGCAACCAGTGTAGTGACATCAAAACTGGAGAAATGTGTTCGGATTTTCTTTTCCCAGTTAGGATTCTAGCAGCTGCATTCTGCACTCGTTGCAAGTGATTTATGTCTTTTTTGGGTAGTCCTGAGAGGAGTGCGTTACAGTAATCTAGTCTACTGAAAACAAAAGCGTGAATTAATTGTGTTAAGTGTTAAGGATTGTGTGTTGTTTTCTTTTGACATAAGATCGATTTGATCTTGTGGTAAAAAAAAAATTTAGCCTGGTATTTAGATGAGCCTTTACTCATGTGGTCCTAGTTACAACTCTTTCTGCTTTGTCCAAGAAGAACAAGTAAAGGTTACAACATGAATGGACATTTCTGTTATTAAACAAAGTATCATTGCTCATGTTGTTTGATCTAACTGGTGTCTGCAGCTACACTGGATCATGGCCATAGTGAGTGGACAGTTATTCATTTAAAACTGTTTGGCTACTGGCAGAAATCTTGTCTGTCTGGTGAAGTACGGTGAGTCAAGAGGTAGGGTGAGTCCAGGAATATTTGGGATACCAACTGGAAAAAAAACCAGTTTAATACAAACAAAAGAGACACTTCTAAACAAACCATGTGGTTGATGACGCTACAGTGATAGGCTAGTTGTCTCCAAAGTGAGATGCCACCTTTTATATCGGACTGGAATGGGTGGGGCTTTTTTGGCTCCGCTGCCCTCAAGGTGTGGTTTACGTGGTTGTGAGGGAAAAGGGAGACAAGACTGTTAGCCCCAGCACTCCCTCTTTTCCTACTGTGATACTACATACCTTAGGTGAGCCTGGACGCCGATGATAAGGTGAATCTTATTAATGAATGTAAGGCAGAAGAGGGTGCCTGAGAACACAGTTTTTCTTTCACTTTTTTCTACTACACTTTCACATATTGTTCGCAGGTTGTTTAGTAAAGATACAACCTTTATTGACTCTGGTAACATCCATCCATACATCCTCTTCCGCTTATCCGAGGTCTGGTCACGGGGGCAGCAGCTTAAGCAGAGAGGCCCAGACTTCCCTCTCCCCGGCCACTTCTAGCTCTTCCGGGAGAATCCCAAGGCGTTCCCAGGCCAGCCGGGAGACATAGTCCCTCCAGCGTGTCCTGGGTCTTCCCCGAGGCCTCCTCCCGGTTGGACGTGCCCGGAACACCTCACCAGGGAGGCGTCCAGGAGGTATCCTGATCAGATGCCCGAGCCACCTCATCTGACTCCTCTCAATGCAAAAGAGCAGCGGCTCTACTCTGAGTCCCACCCAGATGACTGAGCTTCCCACCCTATCTTTAAGGGAAAGCCCAGACACCCTGCGGAGGAAACTAATTTCAGCCGCTTGTATTCGCAATCTCGTTCTTTTGTTCACTACCCATAGCTCATGGCCATAGGTGAGGGTAGGAACATAGATTGACTGGTAAATTGAGAGCTTTGCCTTACGGCTCAGCTCCTTTTTCACTACGACAGACCGATGCAGAGCCCGCATCACTGCGGACGCCACATCGATCCGCCTGTCAATCTCACGCTCCATTCTACCCTTACTCGTGAACAAGACCCCGAGATACTTGAACTCCTCCACTTGGGGCAGGATCTCTCCCCCAACCCAGAGAGGGCAATTTACTCTTTTCCGGCTGAGGACCATGATCTCGGATTTGGTAATATCTACTATAAAATGGTGTTTATGGTGCCTACAAGAGAAGCTCTCTTAACAGCAAAGAAGTTGATAAACTTTTCTGACACATTACTTTCTCAAAGTAAAAACTGTAATTTTGCTTTCATTTCATTGCTTTTCTTCAACTTCATGGCTACTGAGACTATTTCTGGATTTATTGCTACTACTGTAGATGCTGTTTTTATCCTGTATGGCATGTTTTGAAAGGAAAAGTAAACTTTCAATAATATTTTTGTTTCACTATCTGGCCAGTATTAAAAATTTGCTTATACTGTACTTCTAATATGTGCTCTTGTTGACAGGGCAGCCATATTCTCATTAATTTAAAGTCACTTAAAAACTAAACAAATATGTTGGCTTGAATGTAGTGCGCTATTCGTTTTAGATTATAAAACAGTCCAGCCAGACAAAATTTGTATATTAATTGGCAGACGTGCATAAACAAAGCTTTTGGAGTCAAATGAGAGGCTATTTAGTTGAAGCTTGGCTCAGCAAGGCAGAAATTGAGCATACCAAAGCACCAACATAGGCCAGAAATCAGAAGTTAAATGTAATAGGAGTTCACATAAGTTTATTATTATTTTTTTAATTTTGAGTCTTACCTGTTCTTTTCTCACAGTTTGATAAAGCACATTATTCAGAGGCAGATTTGAAGATGTGGGTTAGACAAATGTAGGACAAAAAAATAATCATCTAAAGATACCAGGGAGCAGGTAAATACACACTGAAAACATGGACTGAAAGCCAAAACACAAACGTGGACAAAAACAAGAATACAGGGTTAAATGAAGGGTCATTTAAACGAAAGGCTTAACAGACTAAAACAAAGCCCTTTCAAAACCTGTTTAAATAAATAAGTCAACTAAGTAAAAAAGAGCAGCAACTGAATAGAATAGAATAGAATAGAATAGAATAGAATAGAATAGAATAGAAAGGCTTTATTGTCATTGTTAAAAAAATGACACAAAATTATGAGCGCCGCTCCAACTGGGTTGAAAAAAGCAAACAACACTAATTTTGTGAAAAAAAACAAACAAAAAAAATCTACAATATATAATACAAACAATAAGAACAATGTAAAAACAATAAAAATAAAAAAAATGTTATCGCACTAAAGGATATTGCACAATTAGCCCAGCTGATAGATAACAGTTGTGACGGACGGCCATGGCCATTCTGCACTTGTTGCAAGTGATTTATGTCTTTTTTGGGTAGTCCTGAGAGGAGTGCATTACAGTAATCTAGTCGACTGAAAATAAAAGCGTGAATTAATTGTGTTAAGTGTTAAGGATTGTGTGTTGGTTTCTTTTGACATAAGATCGATTTGATCTTGTGGTAAAAAAAAAAATTTAGCCTGGTATTTAGATGAGCCTTTACTCATGTGGTCCTAGTTACAACTCTTTCTGCTTTGTCCAAGAAGAACAAGTAAAGGTTACAACATGAATGGACATTTCTGTTATTAAACAAAGTATCATTGCTCATGTTGTTTGATCTAACTGGTGTCTGCAGCTACACTGGATCATGGCCATAGTGAGTGGACAGTTATTCATTTAAAACTGTTTGGCTACTGGCAGAAATCTTGTCTGTCTGGTGAAGTACGGCGAGTCAAGAGGTAGGGTGAGTCCAGGATATTTTGGGATACCAACTGGAAAAAAAAAACAGTTTAATACAAACAAAACAGACACTTCTAAACAAACCATGTGGTTGATGACGCTACAGTGATAGGCTAGTTGTCTCCAAAGTGAGATGCCACCTTTTATATCGGACTGGAGTGGGTGGGGCTTTTTTGGCTGTGACGGACGGCCATGGCCATTACCCAGCTGGGACAGCAGCTGGATGGAAGGACCAGGGCAGAGAGCATCCACAAGGCACTACCTTCCCCAGGACACTAGAGGGCAGCCCCCCGACCATGGATTCCCACAGGGCATGCTGGGAGTTGGAGTTTGATGCGGTGCAGCCCTGTTGGGTTCCATGGGGGAGCTACAGAGATGGCAGAGCCCTGCTATGTGGGGCTTTCACCTCACCTTGGAGTGAGTCCAGTCCTTGCTTATTATCTACCTAGAGCACCTTAATTCGGGGCCAGAGTCGGGAGGAAGAAGGAGGAAGCTTGTTCATAGAGGAGCAGAAGAGTAATGAGGAAGAGAAAGAGAAGGAAAGAAAGTGCTTTCAAACTGTATATTGGCGCTTTATACTGTGCTGCTGTGGGGAGCGAAGGAAAAGGGCTTCCCCACTTGTAACTAAAATGTGTGCTGTGCTGCACTTGTGTCTGGTGTCTGCTTGTGTCAGGTTTGAGCGACAGGAGCACCCTGTAGTGGTCACACAGTATATTATATGTAAAATATATACCTAAAGAGAAATGAGATCAAAAATGAAACCAGTAGTAATATAATAAATAATAAATAATATCATTTCATTGGGGAGTAGCCAGTGCAGGATTTACGTATAAGCTACACAAGCTATAGCTTAGGGCCCCCACCTTCTTGGGGGCCCCCAAAACAAATTGTCCAAGTGAGCAATTGTCATATATACTTATAAAGGGCCCCATGTCTCAAATAGCTTAGGGCCTTATCAAGTCTAAATCCGGCACTGGGAGTAGCTGCACCAGAGCAGCAGCAGTATGTATGAATCTGTTTCCCAGCACCGACCAAAAATTGTTTCACCTGCCTTAATTTGCTCTTTTTTGTTGAATTTATGTATAGCCATTGGAAAGAAACTGTCTCTGAATCTTTTGGTCTGTGCTTTCAAAGATCTAATGCTGACCACAGGGCAACAGTTCAAACAGATAGTGACCAGGGTGTGAAGGATACTTAATGATGTTTGTGGCTCTGGTGAAACAGCAGGAGCAGGCAGTGTCTTCCGGGGAGAGCAGACAGCAGCATGTGATATTTTGTGCTGTGTTTATGACTCTCTGGAGAGCCTTCTTGTCTGTTGCTGTGCATTTGGTGTACCATACTATGACGCAGTATGCTAGGATGCTCTTGATGGTTGAACAATAAAAAGCCACCAATAGTTTTTTCTCCAAGTTGTATTCCTGAGAACTCTCACAAAGTGCAGTCTCTGTTGAGCTTTTTTGACCATTGTTGTGGTGTTCTACGACCAGAAAAGGTTCTCTAAGATGTGGGAATTTGAAGGTCTGCACCCTTTCCACATGGTCTCAAATTGATGTAGAGAGGTATTGGTTCTGTGCTGTGTTTTCTGAAGTCCAGAATGAGTTCCTTAGTTTTTGTGTTATTCACTGAACACCATTTTCTCAGTTTCTGGACCTCATCTCCTTCTCATATGAGCCCTATTACAGTCTGAAAACTTAATTATAGTATTTGTGGGATGAGTAGGAGTGCAGTCATATGTATGACTATGAGTAAAGTAGTGGGCTCAGCACACAGTCTTGTGGAGACCCTGTGCTGAGCAGAAGGGATGAAGAGAGATGAGGGCTGAGTTTAACCCTTTGTGGGTGGTTTGTCAGAAACTGAAGGCTACATCTATGACTGTCACTGTTGAGTAGAATGTGTACAGGGGTCTAAATGTCCAGTAGGGACTTCATGATGGAAAATGAAAAGCAACAGCTCTTATATATTTTAAAGTTTCAGCACAATCTTTTTCATTATTAACATGATGCTTTCATTCTGTCATTTTGTGCTTAGTTTTGCTTGCTACCATTTTGTGTATTTTCTCATGGTTGTGGATGTAATGTTAATGCTGCTGTCATTGTTGTCTGCCTATTGTATTAAAGAGACAAAAAGAGATTATACATTTTTGGGGCATCATAAAGGCTAACTCCATATGTTAAAAAAGCACTGAATAAGAAAAAGAAATGTTGTGATGGTGCAAGTCTCCAAGATAGACTAAGATGGTGTTGCTCCCAGTGGTAAGGGCACTTGGCCTGAAGGGACGGGTCTCAGGGAAGAGGAAACCAGGAGTGACATTAGAGGTGTCATGGTTGTCAGTCTTCCAGTCTGCAGAGAGAGGAAGAGAAAAGGCATTAGTCAACAGCACCCTCTGCCTTTCCGGTGGAAGATTACAATTATCTGAGCCCTTAAACTGAACCCTATGCGCATGTGTGTGACACTATATAAGATGGTAGCATTTTACTTTCAAATGCCAGGTTTGCACATAATTTGCTATATTAAACTCTTGCATGTTGTTATCATTAATTCTTATGAAAATTAGAGTGTTTGCTTTTGTCTTTTAACTCTGGGTTTGGTGAGCATTTTGATACCTTGAACTCGAAGTCCCAAAAGCACAAAAGTCCCAGAATTTTCCTCTGGGGACCAGGGAAAACAGTCAACAACCCAACTAGAAACAAAAAGGGACATGAAGAATCTTTATAAAATAAAGATTTATTTTTAACAAAAATGCTTTGTAGCACAAGAATTTCCATAGAGTACAAAAGGGTTTGCCTGAAAAGGAAAGGCAATCCACAGCAAACACACTCCCAATACATAGCACAGGTGAAAAAAATCCAGGAAATCACAATAAGCACAAAAGAAACACAAGTAATCAGTCCTCTCCTTAGCACATTTGAAATGAACTGCCAGGAACTATGGGAGACCCTCCTGATTTACAGGGTGAAGGGCACTTCTTGCTGGTGATAGGCAGGTGGCCCAGCCTCTTGGGGGACCACCCATAAACACAAGGGACATAACAAAGGGATTTTATAGTCACAGACAAAGACAAAGGACATGATAAACAAAAGAAACTCTAACAGAAATAAATGGCACAAAAATGGACAAAACAGTAAAGAAACACAAATTTGAACCCCAGGCAGGACAGTCTTTGTTTTCTTGAGTTAGGTTCCCCATCCTGCTTGTTACTCAATTTCCTGTTTCATTTCATTTTCTTCTTTTTTGGTTCCTTTGTTTATGTTGTGGCAGACGGCTGGTGCCCTTGCCTGGCCAGGATGCCTTCTTAATGGAAGGACTTGGGGAGAAAGTGTGCTCAGGGTAATATTTCTCCTGGATTGCTATATGGTAGCCCCCCAGGGTTGTTACAGCGCCACAGATTCCCACAGGGCATACTGGGAGTTGGAGTTTGGTGGCTCAGCCCTGTTGGGTTCCAAGGTGCCTCCAGGGGGTGCTGCAAGGTCTGCCTTGGAGTACCGCTTTTGTCAGGCTTCCACCTCACCTAGAAGTGTTTCCGGACTAGGATTATGGGACACTGGAAGTACTCCAGGGTGCAGCATACAAGAAGTCGGCAGCCACAGCTCCAGGAGCCAGAATTGGGAAGTGGAGGGCAAAGCTTGAGTGCTGTGGGCTGTTTTCACTTTTACTTGTCCTTATTGTACTTGGTTGGTGCAGTAGGAAACTCTTTGGGAAGAGTTTTATTCAAATAAAGAACCTTGTGTTTTGCTAGACTTGTGCCTGTGTCTCTCTGTGTCGGGTGTTGGAGAGCTGGAGTGCACCCTTCAGGCCGTAATGTTAATAATGTTAATTTTGTTAATTTTTTGCATTGTTCTTGTCTTTTGTATTAGTTTTCTGTATATTTTGTTCTATGCATTCATTCTTGAATTAACCATGTTCCTTGTGTTGTGTTTTGTGGGTGGTTCCCTGAGAGGCAGGGCCAACTGTCCATAACTGTCAAAGGACTGCCCTCAATCCTGTAATGGCCAAGGGAGCACACAGTCCCTTGCGGTTCATTGAATGCACTTGGTGGTGTTGGTGAGCTGTTTTTATATATT
The DNA here is from genome assembly GCF_016835505.1 of Polypterus senegalus. Classification (NCBI taxonomy): domain Eukaryota; kingdom Metazoa; phylum Chordata; class Cladistia; order Polypteriformes; family Polypteridae; genus Polypterus; species Polypterus senegalus. The sequence continues at coordinate 119,553,763 of NC_053160.1, read as the reverse complement.
TCCATTTTTTATTTTTTATTTTTAACCTCACTACTCCGTTTTTGACTTCTCTTTCTGGATTTGTGTTTTTTTAGATGTGTTTGCCTTAGATTACCTTTGTTGTTCCTTCAGGGCTTTTTGTGTTCATCAGAGCTTCTTGTGCTGTACTCTATTTTTATTTAAATAAATCTTTCTATTTTGTAAAATATCTTTGTCTGCCCTTTATGTTTTACAAGCAGAAGGATGACAGTTGCTTCCATTTGGGAGACTTTTTGTAACATTTTTTGGTACTTGGTGCTTAGGGGATTCTTAGTTTCATGACAGTCTTCAAACCCTCCATCATTTGCATCAGAACATATTTCCTAAGTGCTTTAACAAATGTTAACACGCTGTATAAAAAGGCAGAGGACCTGTTACTTGATAGACTTCAGGAAAAAGATCAGTGGCAGTGTGTCTGAAATCAGTAAACATCTTTACATGATTTGTTTCAATTTAATTCAATTTATTTGTGTACAGTATAGTCCTCTTCACTAAGTCCAGACACAGAGTGCTGTGACAAGTTCTCAGGCAAAATGCAAATAAATACATTCCCTAATAAGTACATAAAGACACAAAGGATTTTGAAAGAGATTAACTTCACTCAGCAGCATTGCTGGAGAGAAAATTAACCTCTGGGGGTCCACAGGCAATTCTAATAGAGAAAACTAAAGACAAGTCAGACACAGTCACAGCGCTGGAGTCCTCAGTGAAATGGCCGCCCACTCCCACCTGGGCATTCTACAATTGAGTCTAATCAATGACAGAATTCTCCCGTCCATTGATTCCATGGCTCCCAGTATTCACCGGTGTCTTTTCAATGGGCAGAAAGGCAGCTTGGCAGTTGAGCAGTGGCAGGATGTGTCACTGCAGGACACCATAAAGCTTTTGCGAGGTTGCTTTTTAACTGACTTTTACTAATTACTCTCAACGTTTTCACTTTTTGAAGTGCCTGAAAGTAGAAGTTCAATCTCTTATCAAAGTCAAGCCAAGTCAAAACTGCTTAATATTTTACCAGTTCTTTCTATAGCCAAAACCAAGGGGTTTGCAAACAAAAGGCTTAACATATGCAAAGTTAGCTATAAACAACACTTTATTTATTTTTATAATTTCAAGCACATTTGTTTATACCTGTGAATTTATAATATATATCAGTGGGATTTATTTACATGGGTGATGATTTCAGACTGTCAAAAACAGTCCCATTTGCTTCTGAAAAATAGATGGTTAGAATTTCTCATCAGTTATAACAGGTAGAGAACATGCTGGGTGATGGCAGATGTAAAGCCGCTTTGACATTATAAAGCTTGCATCTGCACCAGAGCCTTTTTCCAAATGACTTGATGCTGTAAAAACATCTCGTACACTGTATATTTTTCAAAAGTGTCAACAATACAGTGTCAACCAACAGCATCCGATGGGACACTTGTGGCTTGAGAAACTTAAAATAGAAAATTACTTTCTCCTGCGTAACTTACAATATGCCCTTGCATTCATTTAAGTCATTTTCTAACCTACTTAATCTGCAGCCAGATCACAAGGGTGCTTGAGCCTATCCCAGCTAGTACAGGGTGTAAGGCAGGAATAAACCAAGAACAGGGTGCCAGTCTATTGCAGCACAGACACACACACCCAACGCACACACAATAGGACTAAATCAGCATCACCAGTTTCCTTAACCTGCTTGTTTTTGGACAATGGGAGTCAATGGCGACACTGAGAGAACATGCAAACTCCACACTCCAAACCTTGGTCTCCTTACTACTGGGCTACAGCGCTACCAAATGTGCCACCCCATTCCTTTATGTGTTTTGTCTTTTCCGCCTTTTTTTTTGGGTCATTTATTTTGAATTTCTGAAAATTGCAGTCCAAAACTGTTACTTTTGATTGACATAGCTAGCACATTATCTCAGAAAGAAGTCTGTGCACTTCCATCAGTGGGAGAGCTGCAAACATCTTGTGTCACTAACCATGTCATAAAGATCATCATGGACTCAGCTCACCCAGTTCACCCTCTGGTAAATGCTTCAGGTCAATTAATTAGTAAAAAATTAGTAAACACCTCAATAGTTTCTTTTCCAGAGCCATAGCCCTCTCAGACCAGTAACTTAGCCCGTCTTCTTTGCATAGTCATGTGTTCTGTCATATACTGTCGTGAAGGTGTGTGTGTGTGTGTTTACAGTGCATGTACATATATGAGTGTGCATGTGCATACACACTACATACTCACACTTTCACTTGCACATCATCATCTGCACATCTCCTTCATAATGGCACTATTCTGCAACTTTTTAGTTTTTCTTTTTAACTTGTGCTATTTATGTTATTTGTATGTGATATTGCATTCTGTTATAAGCAGCTCCAAATCTACCAAGTCAAATTCATGCACATTAAGCACTGGCAAATAAAAGAGATTCACAAAATTTCAATCAAATCAGTCAAATTATTTTTGAGATTTTGAGGTGTTCAGTTTTTCTGAATATTGATATATTGAAATGTTATATATACCAACATTGAAATGTTATATATATCAAACAGGTCAACTGAGGATGCCATATGCTCTGCTCCTCACCTCTCCCTGACACACCTAAATAAAAAGACACATATGTCAGGATGCTATTCATAGACATTAGCTCTGCCTTCAACACAATCATCCCTCAAAAGCTGGCTGTAAAACTGAGCAGGTCGGGCCTGAACACCACCCTCTGCAATTGATCCTGGACTTTTTGACAGAGAGGCCTCGGTCAGTTCGGATGGGCTGCAACACCTCCAGCAACATCACACTGAGCACTGACGCACCCAGGGCTGTGTGCTTAATCCACTGCTGTTCACCCTGCTGACTCACGACTGCACAGCCACACACAACACCAACCACATCATCAAGTTTGTGGATGATACGGCGGTGCTGGGACTGATAAGCAGGGATGATGAAACCGCATACAGAGATGAGGTGGGACGGATGTCTGCATGGTGTGAAGACAACAATCTATCTCTCAATGTTCACAAGACAAAAGAGATAATCGTGGACTTCAGAAATCACATCCTGCCCACATCCCACTCAGCATCAACGGTTTAGATGTGGAGACTGTTAGGAGTACCAAGTTCCTCTGTGTGCACATAACAGAGGAACTTACGTGGACACATAACACCTCATCACTAATCAAGAAAGCCCAGCAGAGACTACACTTCCTGAGGCGGCTGATGCGAGCAAGTCTTCCCCCTTCCATCCTCACCATGTTCTACAGAGGCACCATTGAGAGTGTCCTGACCAGCTGCATCACTGTCTGGTATGGCAACTGCAACATATCCGACTGCAAGCGCCTACAAAGGATAGTGAAGACAGCAGAGAACATTATTGGGGTGCCTCTCCCTTCACTACAGGACATATTTTACAAATGCAGTGTCCGCAAGGCCGGCAGCATTGTGCAGGACCCCTTAAACCCCTCACATGGACTTTTCACACTTCTGCCATCCAACAGAAGAAACTGTGGCATCAAAGCCAGATCTGCCAGGCTGCAGGAGAGTTTTTACACCCAAGCTGTCAGACTCCTTAACACCATGCTGCCCCCTGGGATCTTCCACACTGCTTCAACCACCTCTAAAAACACTTTCCTGCAAAGACTAGTGTGTATGTAGAAAAGAACTGAAAATCTCATACTGACCTTTAAGTATTTTGACACTCTTGATATCCTTCTGCTGTGAAACATTCTGACCTGTCATTGTTTACACATGTCTTGAACAACTATTATCATACACTGATAATTTCTGTATTATCTATATCTATTATTTATTTATTACATTACATATCTATTGACTATATTTATGTATCTAGATTGCAAATACCATACATTGCATCAATATTCATATTGCCTACTACATGTCAATATTGCTGCTACTTCTTTGTCTTGTCTTTGCACAATGTCTTGTCTTCTTTGTGTTTTAATTTTAAATTTTAATTATAATTCTATTTTTAATTTATTATTTGCGCTTCCTGCCTTGCGCCCTGTGTTGGCTGGGATTGGCTCCAGCAGACTCCCGTGACCCTGTAGTTAGGATATAGCGGGTTGGATAATGGATGGATGGATGGATGTTGTTACACTGTGGACCCTGAGCTTTGCAATTTCTTCTATCTGAATACTTGTATATGCTTGAGAAGACAATGAAGTTCGCTTTGACTTTGATGTTCTGTCTTAGCCGATATCTACTGCCCTAGATATGCTAGATTTCAGCTATATAACTAAATTGGAAATAGTGTTTTTGTTGATGGGTTAGTGAGTGAGTCATCCAGTCAGTCAGTCAACCTGCTATTTTATATATATTTTCTAAAAATCACAAATTTTCAATTTATCATAAAGCCTGCTTCCCCTTATAAGCTCAGCACAGTATAAGATCATTAAAAATATAATATAGTTAAAAATAACATACCACACATGTGCACATGGGAGGCAGCTAAAAGGACCAAAAGAAAGGTAATTCAGAGGTTGGCAGGGTGCAGTAACCATTCTCTTTTATCCCTGTCTATAACATTATGCCTGTAACCTCTCACGTCACTTCCAGTTCTGAGCCCGATGACATCACTTCTCCTGCCTTACCTTAAAACCCATCTAATTTCCATCTGTGATTCAATTCTGTTGTGGACTCAAACTGTACAACACTGTACCTGAAATCTTCACTATTTGCAGCCTTTATTTGAGTATACAGGTCGCTGCCCCAAACCTTTTTGACATGTCAATGCATATCATTTCCCAAAAACTACAAAACAAAACACCAATTGAGAATACCACAATATATTTACTGCAGATTGGGCTAAACAGTGGCCTAGTTTAAAAGCTGAGGCCTCATCGGTGCAGCTCTCTCAGTCTGCACACACTCACTACCAGTGTGCTGTCTGCATTTCTTTCCATGTCTGTGAGGAGTTTTTGTCCTACGGTATTTAGTCAATCATTGATTCCAAACTGCAAGTGTGAGTGTAAGTGAGTCCAAAGAACTGGAGCTCTACCCAGGATTGGTTCCTGCCTGGTATGCGATATTGCCAGGATAGGCTTAGGGGCCCCTGCCTCCTTTATTTGTATTAAAATGGTTTAAGTGTCTTACATTAAATACACTGTATGTGCAAAGGGTTTTCTTTAACACTATAAATAGTGTCTTGATGTTTTGAAAGATTTCTTTTAATTATCACAGATTCCACCATCTTTGGTCAGCTGCCCTTTGCAATGGGTCACAATGAAGGCAATGACTTGTTGTGAGGTTCATGACTGTTGTGGAATTGACTTTTCAGAGTGAGATTTACAAATATATGAACCCAAAAAAGTAGCTTATTCACTGTTCAATTGGCAGCCAGCATGCACATTGACCACAGGTTATGTTTCTTATCTCATCAGCATTCTTTACACACCCACAGGTAAGGTGCATATCTGGCTAAGAACGAACGTTACATTTATAGTGGTGAGATAGAGCGGAGAGAGAACACATTTGCTCTGCACCCTCCATGTGTTCTAAATTTGCTGTTGCAATTCCACAATTCAAACTCACTCAATACAAATTAAAGTATTGAGTTTGTACAAAAAAAAAATTAAATTTTGACCTTAATTGAAATATTCACTTGTTTTTAAAAGCTTTTAATTCTGATGTTTTAATAAATTTTAATACAGACTGTTCAACAAAAGGATAACAAGAACACAAAAGAATATTTTATTTAAGGTCAAATTTAGTTTTAAAATATTAGATTTTTTTTACTTAGTTTGATCCCATTTTTTATAACATTGAAAACTGTTTATGGTCTTACATTTATTAGTAAATTAAGTCCATGCGCCTATCATTCTCCATAAATTTTTTGTAAAAGTCCCCATTATTTTCCTTTAGTTTTAAAAGTCTTAATCTTCAATTTTGGCAGTCAGTCAGAACAAAAGATAAAAATAAATGGACCGCTGCAATGCACTTGACTTTCTGATATCACTAAATTATTGGCGCCCAGAGCCTCTGCTTAGAAAAACAGCAGCAACAAGCACCTGTTAGGCTCACATGTACATCCTTCAGTGCGTCATGGTACTGTTTGCCTCACCTTGTGCCTTTACACTGCAGTTTTACGTTCGATCAACAAGACTAAATATGTCATACACATTCATTAAAGGTATTAGCCAGACTGTGGATGTATAATAAACGTGTCTGCAAACATTATATAGGTGATATACAGAGAGATAGCAATGGGCATGCGCCAATTGCATGCATCAGCCCGGGGTGTGAGGGACAGGGCAGTCTGAGGTGAGGTGACGCTCGTCTCTGCCGCACCTCGTGTTTCTCCCCTGTATATGAACAGGAAATCCGCCAATTCAGTGGTTCTGACTATAAAAATTAAAAAAAAGTTATTGGAATCACACAGAAAACAAATTTATAGCACAGACCAGTGGAAAAAGTCCCTGGATAAAGGTAACCTGTAATGTCTGAAGATGGGTCCATTACTGATGACGATACATTTATACCAAGGTACACCAAGTGGCACTGCAAGACAAAGACAAGAGGAAGTTAATTAGTAGCTGCCAAACTAAACAACCACTTCAGTTGAAAAAGAAATATGAAAGCCTCAGCAGCAACTTGAATAAGTGATTGAAATGTTAAAAAGAGAGTCTTCAGCTTTAATTTAAATGCTGATACTGAAGAGCCCACTGTACTATATAAAATGGAATGTATTATATGCTTATATCAAATATATATCATATAAGATAATATAAAATGAAGTATATATTCAGGTGGCATTTCATCTAGACCTGGTTGTTGCCTCCCATGATTTGTTTATAGGACAGTCTTTGAGTTGTGTCATAGATGGACAAGTATTCTGTCTGGGTTGCATGATGCCCCCTTGTTGAGCTGGGTGACCATATCTGGGAAGCCCCAACGCAAGGGACAGATGGGTGCTTCTCCATGCCTCAGTGGGAAGGGAGGAATAGTGGATGGACAGAGGAAGGCTGCCTGCTGAACACATTTGTTTCACCCACATGCTGGAGGTGGTAGTGCTCCTCAGGTGTCGCTCCCTTTGCATACCCACAAGGGTGTGTGGGACTTGTAGTAATGGAGAGCAGCCATGTTGAGTTCCTCAGATGCCACCAGAAGACTTCCTTACTTTTTAGCAGCTCTGTCTGACCCAGAAGAGCTTCCTGAGTGCAAAGTTCTGGTGCTGGAAATACTCCTGGATTTTCTACTTTACTCAGGCAAGTTGGAGTTGGGAGGAGAGGACAATGCTGGACTGGGAAGGAGTGAAGGAAGAAAGGAAAGGAAAGGAAAAGATCTGTACATGTCGAGACTTGTGAAAAAAAAACTGTGATAAGGCATTTTGCATAATAAAAATGATTTGAGCCCGGGACTATTTTTGGTCCAGTTATGTCTCATTTTTGAGGCTATGCTATGCTCCCTACAGACTAAAGATAAAAAGAAGAAAAAGTGCATCAAAAAAATGAAACTGATACGTCCTTTTTGTTATGCTTGTACCATCTCTGGAGACTGCCTAGAAAAGCACTTATCCCTCTAGAAGGACTCAAGTTTTAACCATTACCAAAACTAAATGAGGCTTTGGGCAATAACTGAAACTGTGGGAAATGATGTGACAATCCATAAAGAAATATCACTGCCATTCCTTGCCAATGAATGAAATTACATCCCATAGGGAAAACATGAGACTGCCGCCTCAACTTTAATTTCCCAGTGACGGTGTCATGAATATGAATTGTCTTAATCAGCTATTCACCAGAAAACTGAGATGTCATCCGTGAAACTTTATTAAACCTGCAGTGTAGCGTATCACAGACAACAATATGCTAAGAGAGGATGGTGTCGGTCACACTGCAAAAGAGCCAAATTCTACAAAGCACCTGCGCACGTCACTCAGTAAGTCTGCAGATCTGAGGATATGAGCATTGACAGCTTAACTACAGTGTGTTATAACAGAAAAGGCACTACAACATAGATAGATAGATAGATAGATAGATAGATAGATAGATAGATAGATAGATAGATAGATAGATAGATAGATAGATCATGGAAGGACTGGGGGAGAGAGCATATTTTGGACATTATCTCTTCCGGAACACTAGAAAGCAGCCCCCCTGGCTTGCTGCGAGGCCACAGGTTTGGAGCATGCAAGTTCTACCCTGCCGGACCTTTGTCGAGCCCCATTTAGCAGCACTTTCACCACACCTGGAAGTGCGGCCGGAAGAAGCTCATTGTACCCCTGGATTCCTTCAGGGTGTCCTGTAAAAGGAGCCAGCCACAACTACTCAGAGAGCCAGAGTCGGGTGGAGGTGGATGAAGCTTGCCAAGAGAGGAGTGGAGGTGGGGAAAGGGAGAGGAAAAGAGGGAAGAAAAGGACTGGGCTTTGGTGCTGCTTATTTGTGTTGTGCTGCTGTGGGAAGCAAGAAAAGCGCTTTCCATCTGAATAAATGTGTATTGTGTGGCAAAGCCCAGTCTCTGCCTGTCTTTTTCAGGGTTGGGGAAGCTAAAGTGCCCCTGGGCTTCACAATAGATAGATAGATAGATAGATAGATAGATAGATAAAAGTGGAACTCCAGAAACAACTGACACACACACATAGTCACAGGTTTAAATAAAGGGTTTTTTTCCAATACCTTTCTGTCTGAAACAAACACATTCAGCAGTGATTCATTTCTTCTCTCTACTTTTCTCAAACTCCTCTTCCTTCCACAAGTGTAGCCCTCTTCCTCCCGACTCCAATTTGCTGACTGAGGTTGAGGGGGTCATTTTATCTTGAACCCAGGAGTACTTTCAGTGCCATAGCATAGCCTGATGGAAGTACTTCCAGGTTAATCAGAAGTTCCCTAAACTCCCTGTAGAACCCTCTGGTGGCACCCACAGATCCCAGCAGGGTGGCCTCACTGCACTACAAGTCCCATGATTCATGGTAGGCATCAGAAGCCAAGGGATGCTACCATCTCGCATGCTGGGGAGACATACAGTTTTGAATTGAAGCCTTCCTCCATTGTTCTGTCACATTGGCCTTCAGGCTGGTTAATGGAGAAAGACCAATCCTGGCTGGGACGCCCATCCATATATGTGATCATTTACAGTAGAAAAGTAAATAAATAAATATATAAATAAATACACACACACACACACACTTTGGTCTAAACACACACCAGAATGACTACAAATCAAGAAAATGAAAAAGAAACAAAAGGTCTGACTTGGCTGTCACAGTCACTGTGAGGGATTTTGCAGACATATTTCTGTTGGTATAAAGGAGCCCTAGTAGGGTTTCTTGACACACTTGTCCTGAATAATTTTTTCACTGAAAGCATTCAGTGTTAGTATGTCACAGAGAGGATGTGCAGCATTGTTCACAATGGCACTCAGTTTTGATGAAATTCTCTCGGTATAGGTAGATTGTCCAGCTCAGTGCTCTCTGTCAATGGTCCAGGTTAGAGCTGTCACTTAGCTTGTATGTGTTAACCAATGCAGACAAAGCGAGAAGGAGACAACACTAAAAAGCCAGGATTTGAATGAAGGACTTTAAATTATTTAGCAGTGGTGCTAACAGCTGCACCACCTTGCTTTCCCAAAACAAATTAAAGAAAGGTAATTTTCTTACCAGCACCTTCTGTATTTTGTATTGTTCTGAATCTCTGAAACTGCTGGACTCATTATATTAGCTTCACATCCCAGGCGGTATCACCTCTTCAGGATCAGCTCTCACTTTGCTATGATGCATTGCTGAAGAATTGTTGAAATACACTACAACCACAACATTTATGTAGCACATTTTCTTGCATCAAATTACTTTGTACTTTAAAATAATAGCTAAACAGTTTTACCAAAGAAACTAAAAGCTAAAGAATGGTTATTTATAACAGTACCGAATCATAATGTCCAAAACACATGGTCAGATGGACAGGAATATAAAAGCTCCAGTGATGGAGAAAGTAAACCTCTAGGGGTTCTGACGCTAAAAGACCACCCGGCTTCACTTCACTTCACTTCACACAGTGTCACCGTTAACAGAATACTCTTATATTGCTCTCTTCATTTTCCTAGCATTGCCAATGGGTGAAGCATACTTGAACACAAAGGGCCATCACCATGTACTAGTAAAAAAAAAAAAAGAAAACACAAATGTACAATATATACAAATAAAATAGAATTCTGAGTGTCAAACCTGTTGCAAGGCTAATCACAAATCGTTCCTGTCCCTTTCTCGCTCAGTGTGATTGCAATTCATGAGTCGGCATTTCCCAATTATAGTCATCACATGACCCATTATTTTAAGAAATGCTGGCCTAGAAGAAGCCTGACTGCTAACCAATTATCTGTGTCAGGTATAGGCCCCCAATCAAGAATTCTACTAAAATCGCTGTATTATGTAAACCAGGCCATAAGACAAAATTCAACCAAGCAGCCCATCCTTAACAGAATTATCCCCACTAGGCTCCTTGGATGTGAAGCTGGGTCCACATGTCAAACAAAGCACCGAAAACAACTATTTTAGGGAGACAAACCAAAGGAGAGCGCCATTGGCTTAAGTGTCTACAGGGGCTTCTGACATTGAGGGCATGTTTACTTCCCAATTGACTTATTCCAGTTGAGCTCAGCTCTACTGGCTTAAGTATGCAACGCCAAGCCCCATCAGAGACATTTTACGACTTACAAAGTACCATTTGTGGCAGCCAGTGTCCCATGAGAAATTCTTTTGAATTCACATAACTAATGCCCACGATTTTTAAAGTGACTGCTGGCTCGGTACGTTTTTAAAGCACCTACATCACTGCTGGTATGGTTTTAGCAGAGTATCATCCCTGGCTTTAAGCTTTTAATCCTTTTTTCTGTTTTATGAGATTTATTTTGATTTAATTTTAATGAAAATGTTTCTGTTCTTTCTTTTTTCATTTAATTGTCTTTCATTAAGCATTTTTCTTCTCTTTTAGCATGACAGTAAAGTTGGTTTGGTAAGCAGATACACAGCTGATTAGACTGCCTATACAATTCATGCCTGAGACCTGTGCCGAGGCATTAGCTTACTAGTTCATGTTGTTCGTCTCTCCTTTTGACTTTGAATTCTGTGCAAGTTTTCTAGTTGTTTAGGCTTTTTTTTTGGATTTTTGTTTTTTGAAAATTTTGCTTTAATAATAATAATAATAATAATACATTTTATTTATATAGTGCCTTTCCTATGTTTGCATATGGTTTTTGATCAGTGGAGTTAGTCATTAGTCTTTCATTGATTTTCTTTGATTTAAATGGACATAACATATTACTATTCCACACAAAAGTAATGTTCCAAGTAACAAAATGAAAGGTAGACATTTCTTTTCTGAATATTTTCATCTGGAGGAGTAAGTATGTTGTGTAGATAAATTATGGCAGAATAGCACGACAACGTCAACAATATTTTTACCATAAAACACATTTTGAATACCACTCAAATTGTCTCAAAGGAAAACTCTCCCTATAAATGATATATATATTTTTAAAAATTTGCTTACCCCATGTGATTTGAAGTGATAGCTGAGAAAACCTTTTAATTTCATGTTTTCATGCAGAATGGGGTTAACAAAGTTTATTATTTAATGGCACCAGGACACCCTAGGCCTCAGTTCAATGATCAACTTTGTGGTTGTGTCGTCGGACTTGCGGCCATATGTCTTGGACACTCGGGTGAAGAGAGGGGCAGAGCTGTCAACTGATCACCACCTGGTGGTGAGTTGGCTTCGATGGTGGGGGAGGATGCTGGTCAGGCCTGGTAGGCCCAAACATATTGTGAGGGTCTGCTGGGAACGTCTGGCAGAGTCCCCTGTCAGAAATAGCTTCAACTCCCACCTCCGGTAGAACTTCGACTACATCCCGAGGGAGGTGGGGGACATTGAGTCAAATGGGCCATGTTCTGTGCTTCTATTTTTGAGGCGAATGACCAGAGCTGTAAGGTGGTCGGTGCCTGTCGTGGCGGCAATCCCCAAACCCGTTGGTGGACACCGGCGGTGAGGGATGCCGTCAAGCTGAAGAAGGAGTCCTGCAGGATCCTTTTGTCCTGTGGGGCTCTGGAGGCAGCTAATAGGTACCGGCACGCAAAGCAGAGTGCAGCTTCTGTGGTTGCTGAGGCAAAAACTTGGGCGTGGGAGGAGTTTGGGGAGGCCATGGAGAATGACTTTCGGACAGCTTTGAGGAGATTCTGGTCCACCATCCGGCGTCTAAGGAGGGGGAAGCAGTGCAGTGTCAACACTGTATATGGTGGGGATGGTGTGCTGCTGACTTCGACTCGGGACGTTGTGGGTCGGTAGGGGGAGTACTTCGAAGACCTCCTCAATCCCACTAACATGCCTTCCAATGAGGAAGCAGAACCTTCTCTGGGACTGAGGTCACCGATTTGGTCAAAAAACTCCTTGGTGGCAGGGCCCCGGGGGTGGATGAGATACGCCCGGAGTTCCTCAAGGCTCTGGATGTTGTAGGACTGTCTTGGCTGACACGTCTCTGCAACATCACATGGACATCGGGGACAGTGCCTCTGGATTGGCAGACCGGGGTGGTGGTCCCCTTCTTTAAGAAGGGGGACCAGAGGGTGTGTTCCAACTACAGAGGGATCACACTCCTCAGTCTCCCTGGAAAAGTCTATTCGGTGGTCCTGGAGAGGAGGGTCCGCCGGATAGTCAAACCTCAGATTCAGGAGGAACAGTGTGGTTTTCATCCTGGTCATGGAACAGTGGACCAGCTCTACACCCTTAGCAGGGTCCTGGAGGGTGCATGGGAGTTTGGCCAACCATTCTATATGTGTTTTGTGGACTTGGAAAAGTCATTCGACTGTGTCTCTCGGGGAATCCTGTGGGGGTGCTCCAGGAGTATGGGGTACCGGACCCCCTGATAAGGGCTGTTCGGTCCCTGTACAACTGGTGTCAGAGCTTGGTCCGCATTGCCGGCAGTAAGTCAAACCCGTTTCCAGTGAGAGTTGGACTCTGCCAGGGCTGCCCTTTGTCATCGATTCTGTTCATAACTTTTATGGACAGAATTTCTAGGCGCAGCCAGGGTGTTGAAGGTGTCCGGTTTGTTGGACTCAAGATTGGGTCACTGCTTTTTGCAGATGATGTTGTTCTGTTTGCTTCATCAGGCCATGATCTTCAGCTCTCTCTGGATCGGTTCGCAACTAAGTGTGAAGCGGCTGGGTTGAGAATCAGCACCTCCAAATCTGAGACCATGGTCTTCAGCCGAAAAAGGGTGGAGTGCCCTCTCAGGGTTGGTATCGAGATCCTGCCCCAAGTGGAGGAGTTCAAGTATCTCGGGGTCTTGTTCACGAGTGAGGGAAGAATGGAGCGTGAGATTGACAGGTGGATCGGTGCGCTTCCGCAGTGATGTGGGCTCTTCATTGGTCTGTTGTGCTGAAAAAGGAGCTGAGCCGTAAGGCAAATCTCTCAATTTATTAGTCGATCTATGTTCCTACCCTCACCTATGATCATGAGCTATGGGTAGTGACCAAAAGAATGAGATCGCAAATACAAGCAGCTGAAATTAGTTTCCTCCGCAGGGTGTCTGGGCTTTCTCTTAAAGATAAGGTGAGAAGCTCAGTCATCCAGGAGGGGCTCAGAGTAGAGCCGCTGCTCCTCCACATCGAGAGGAGTCATATGAGGTGGCTCGGGCATCTGATAAGGATGCCTCCTGGATGTCTCCCTGGTGAGGTGTTCCAGGCACGTCCAACCGGGGGGAGGCCCTGGGGATGTCCCAGGACACGCTGGAGGGACTATAACTCCTGGCTGGCCTCGGCCTCGGGATTCCCCTGGAAGAGCTAGAAGAAGTGGCCGAGGAGAGTGAAGTTTGGGCATCTCTGCTCAAGCTGTTGCTCCTGCAACCTGATCTCGGATAAGCGGAAGAAGATGGATGGATGGATGGATGGATGGAAGAGGACGGCGATCAACATTGTTACAACAGCAAATAACATCAAAACATTCATGGAAGCACTTCACATCAAGTCACCCAGTTGCATCCATTTTTTGCTAAAATATAGCTAAATCAGTTTCTCCGGTTTAACAAAAGTATTCCAGAAACCTTTTCACATAGGTTGGTGCTTTTGAATTGACGACCCGCCTCTACCTCATTACATTGGCCAAGAGGCCTGTCTGTGAAAAAAAGGCTTAACATGCATGATATGACACAACTAACGTGAGACTTTTTATTGTACATTGTTGATATTATTCTTTTTTGTTGTCTAGTACTAGTCCTCACCCAACTAAATAACTAACAACAAAATAATAAATTAACTTATATTAAATAATATGATTTTTTTTTCTCTTTGAAACAGGGGTTTTAAATGGTTCCCCTCTTACTTTAAGTACAAGACCAGGCCTGCATCGAGTTTAAGACCTAGGCTTCTTTTTAAAAAATTCAGGCTTTTTAGGAAATTGTGATACTGGATTATAAAAACTACAACATCCTGTGGATTATGATTGTTAAGGAAAAAAAATACAGTTAGACCCTCAGAAGAGCAACACCACCTGAAGTGCACTTCATGGTCCTGGCAGAGGGTAAGAAGAATATCTTCCTACTCAAGAAAATGCACAGCCAATTCTTGTTATCCCTCTTCAACCTGGTGACACTGTCATGGAGTGTAGAATGAAAAGTTGAGGCTCAGTTGTCTTTTCACCTTGGAACCCTATGAAGTTTTTATATCCCTGTCCAGCTGGCCATACATTTTGGACATTATGATTCTGTACTGTTATACGTAACTGTTCTTTAGTTTTTACTGTATTTGGTAAAAGTGTTTAGCTATTATTGTAAAGCAATTTGAGTAAGTTTGATGCATGGAAATTTGCTATATAAATGTTGTGGCTGTTGTGCATTTCAACAATTCTTCAGGAATGTTTCATGGGAAAGTGAGGGCTGATCCTGAAGAGGTGATACAGCCTGGGATGTGAGGCTAAGGTAATGAGTTCAGCAGTTTCAAGGATTCAGAACAATACAAGATGCGGTAGGTGCTTGTAAGAAAATGAGCTTTCTTTAATTTGTGTTGGGGAAAGAATGGTGGTGCAATTGTTAGCACCACTGCCAGAAAGTTTGAAGTCCTGTGTTCAAATCCTGACTTTTTAGAGTTGTCATATTCTCACTTTGTCTGCATAGGTTAACACATACAAGCTAAGTGATAGCTCTAAACTGAACCATTGACAGAGCGCACACAGCTGGACAATCTACCTGTACAGAGAGTATTTTATCAAAACTGAGTGCCATTATGAACAATGCTGCACATCCTCTCTGTGAAAAAACATCATCAGATTTTCACTCAAGTCCTAAAAGTAGATAACGAGAAACCAGTTAAACAAATGAGACAAAAATATTATACTTGGTCATTTATTTATTGATGAAAATGATCAAATATTACATATTTGTGAGTGGCAAAAGTATGTGAACCTCTAGGATTAGCAGTTAGTTTGAAGGTAAAATTCAGGTCAGGTGTTTTCAATCAATGGGATGACAATCAGGTATGAGTGGGCACCCTGTGTTATTTAAAGAACAGGGATCTATCAAAGTCTGCTCTTCACAACACATGGTTGTGGAATTGTATCATGGCACGAACAAAGGAGATGTCTGAGGACCTCAGAAAAAGAGTTGTTGATGCTCATCAGGCTGGAAAAGTTTACAAAACCATCTCTAAAGAGTTTGGACTCCACCAATCCACAGTCAGACAGATTGTGTACAAATGAGGAAATTCAAGACCATTGTTTCCCTCCCCAGGAGTGGTCGACTAAGAAAGATCACTCCAAGAGCAAGGAGTGTAATAGTCAGCGAGGTCACAAAAGACCCCAGGGTAAATTCTAAGCAACTGAAGGCTTCTCTCACATTGGCTAATGTTCATGTTCATGAGTCCACCATCAGGAGAACACTGAACAACAATGGTGTGCATGGCAGTGTTGCAAGGAGACAGCCACTGCTCTCCAAAAAAAAATTGTTGCCCGTCTGCAGTTTGCTAAAGATCATGTGGACAAACCAGAAGGCTATTGGAAGAATGTTTTGTGGGAGGATGAGACCAAAATAGAACTTTTTTAGTTTAAATGAAAAGCTTTATGTTTGGAGAAAGGAAAACACTGCATTCCAGCATAAGAACCTTATCCCAACTGTGAAACATGGTGGTGGTAGTATCATGGTTTGGGCCTGTTTTGCTGCATCTGGGCCAGGACGGCTTGCCTTCACTGATGGAACAATGAGTTCTGAATTATATCAGAGAATTCTAAAGGAAAATGTCAGGACATCTGTCCATGAACTGAATCTCAAGAGAAGGTGGGTCATGCAGCAAGACAACGACACTAAGCACTCAAGTCATTCTACCAAAGAATGGTTAAAGAAGAATAAAGTTAATGTTTTGGAATGGCCAAGTCAAAGTCCTGACCTTAATCCAATCGAAATGTTGTGGAAGGACCTGAAGCGAGCAGTTAATGTGAGGAAACCCACCAACATCCCAGAGTTGAAGTTGTTCTGTACGGAGGAATGGGCTAAAATTCCTCCAAGCTGGTGTACGGGAATGATCAAAAGTTACCGGAAGCATTTAATTTCAGTTATTGCTGAAAAGGGGGGTCACACCACATACTGAAAGCAAAGGTTCACATACTTTTGCCACTCACAAATATGTAATATTCAATCATTTTCCTCAATAAATAAATGACCAAGTATAACATTTTTGTTTCATTTGTTTAACTGGTTTCTCTTTATCTACTTTTAGGACTTGAGTGAAAATCTGATGATGTTTTAGGTCATATTTATGCAGAAATATAGAAAATTATAAAGGGTTCACAAACTTTCAAGCACCACTCTATCTATCTATCTATCTATCTATCTATCTATCTATCTATCTATCTATCTATCTATCTATCTATCTAACTAAGAACAGGCTTTAGAACTCAATGGAATTCCATATTGAAAAAACGTCAGATATAAGGAGGAATATGAATCCATCTATCTATTTAATGAACCGTGTTTTTTCAGATTTGAGTCAAAGACAGCCAGATCCAATTTTAGCAGCAAAGTGTAAGGCTTCAACCATTGCTGAGAATACTTACTCACCCATTAAGACTGATTCTTAGTCACCCATGAACCTAAACTTTAGGGTATCAAAGATATAGCCAGGTAAATAAAAGGAGAATGTGAATGATCTAAACCTGGGATACTGGCCACCCAGGAGGCAATGCTGTGTGAGGACTTGGGCATTTCAGAATGTCCTCTGGTTCCTCTGATTCCTGATGTCACTGAACACACAGTAGTTTTAAGTGATCAGTGGCACAGAAGACAGACAAGATAAGGATATTGAGTTGAAGGAGCAGTTTTAATTCATTATTTTTGAAGAACAACAGAAAATTGAGCTCCTTGTTGTTAGCTGAACTCCATAAACCAACCAACCACATACATGGATTACATAGCCATTTTATTCCATGTAGTGAAAAGTCAAGCAAAATGACACCTTTAATTGGCTAACTAAAAAGATTACAATATGCAAGCTTTCGAGGCAACGCAGGCCCCTTCTTCAGATTTATGATGGTGTAGTTTTAAATTATGTTTAGTTTCTGTTTTTGTATCTCATACAGTTTTTAGTATTGCTTTTATTTCAGCTAACTAAATTCTATTTTAGTAATTTTTGTTATAGTTTTCATTAACAATATAAACGTAGATATGATGGCATATTGATAGCATCACCTACTGGTAGTTCTGCCAATATGGAAACACTGTTACCACCTATTTTAGGAAATGTAAAAGATTTCTGTTTTGCCCATTCAGCGACACCAAATAAATGTAGAAAATGGTGCATGGATGTAAGAAACAGAATTAATTGATTGATGTCAATCAGTTAATTATCAGTTTTGCCAGCAATTAACGAAATAATTTGGTAAGGCTCCTATTCGGAGGAGGAGGTCTTTGGCCGTTAGACTTCTATCAAAGTAAGTGAAGCACACTTGTTTTAAAAAGAAGAATAATGAAATGTATATGATACAATAATATGACGACTGCATAATATCGATATAGAAGACAGGACACAAGACAGACAAACATATAACATTAAAGAGGCTGGCTGTTTACTACTTATTTCCAATTCTGGGTTATCCTGGAGCAGAAAAACAGTTTTACAATACCAAGTATTTTTGGATGATTTCTGATGCTTTGTCAAACTGAGTATTGTTGTTCAAGTTTCAAGTTGTGGTTCAAGTGGAGGATTCTTCTTGCATTGGTGTGCACTCTTGGGTCCATTAAATTGACCATAGTCCATGGTGTGGTCTGATGCTGTCTTTTTCAGCTTGCCGTTAGGCTGTTTGCTGATACTTCTTTTCAGTCTTCTCAGACAGGGCTCAGTCACTGGCACAAAGACTCAGAGTTCAGAACATCCAACTCAACTCTGATTTACACACGTCTTATCAGATGAAGTACAGGGTTGACCAAAAAATTGTTACAAGCCGCAGTTCAGGCATTTACTCAGGAATGTAGATTCCTGTTAAATTTTCTGTCTTAACAGGCCTTGTGTGCCACTTAAACCTAGCAAAATGGACAAGTTTGAGCAACTTACTTTTGTGAGGTTAAAATGTACTAGTCCTTCTCATTTTTCTTGCTGTCCAAAAAACACTATCCATCCATCCATTTTCTAACCCGAAACACTAACACCTGCTAAACATTTATTCAGTTTTGGTAGTCTTTTAGTTAGGCTTCATCAATCATAACATTCAGGTCAACTTTGAAGATGCCTCTTTCATCTCTTGTTTTCTAGAACAGGTTTGGCTGTGTCATCTCTCTGAAAAAAACTCTGCCCTGCTCTTCTGTGCTGCTGCCATGGGTCACTTTTCACATTGTTTGCAGTCGTATAGCATTGGTCACTATTGGCTTGTATTATATCATATACTTTTTGCTGTCCATTCTGCATGAAAAAAAGGCATGAAAATATGTACTCCAAAATCACTACAAAGTTAAATGGAGTAATTAACATATAAAAAATATTTTTCATTTTTGGGCAGAGTATTCCTTTGATTGTTTCTTTTAGTCTTAAAAAGCTGCAATTGATTTTGAATTGTTTCTTGTTTTCTTAAGCAGCTGACAGTTAACAAAAAGGTGCATACAAAAGAGCCAATATTTCACAATCTAACCTGGTCGCCTTTACAACACTCTTTGTTCAACATTTGGAAAGAAATGGAAGAGAACAAGAAAAAGAACTAAGAATTACTAATCTGTTAAGGTGCACAGTTAGATAGATAGATAGATAGATAGATAGATAGATAGATAGATAGATAGATAGATAGATAGATAGATAGACAATTTGATCTAAACTGACAATAAGAACGACCTGACTTGGTTAAATTATACAAAATTAAATATATTATTGATTAGTTCCTAAATAACCAATAGACAAAACCCTGCAGCCACTGTAGCGGTTCTAGACCAAAATCTGAGGACACTTGTTCTCTGTCTTATACTGTGTTCACAGGCTTTGTGCATTTTTGGGGTTACCTCTTATGATGTTTTGTTTTCTCTCTTTGATCCATTTTTGTGAGTTTCTGGTTGTCATTTTGTGAGAGACACAAATTTCTTGTTGATTTGCTATTTGGTCCATGCAAAAGAAATTAAAGATGAGCTTTATTCTGTGGGGTGAAAATAAAACACTGTATACAGGTATCACATAATTCTAAATATAATTTGACCATAATGATGTCATTTTTTATTTTATACTAGTAAAAGAGATCAAAGTGATATTACAACTCAGCTAATGTGGATATCATTATTGAAGTGGGAGCTACCACATCCAAAGGCATTCAAGTTAAATTTCCCATTGGGAAACATGTACTTGTCATCTGTCCCATAATAAGTGAACACAACATTGACCTGAGTCCTCACCATCATTTGTTGAGTATCTCTCTTGTGACTGGAATTCTGATAACAGCCTGAAAGTGAACAACTTACATATTGTAGCGACCTTACCATGACAGGTTCAAAAAGGAAAAAAGAAACAGCAAGACAAAGGAGGAATTGCAGAACAGCATACTCAAAATAGTCAAAAATAGTACATGAATGTAAAAGCAAAACAAAGACTTTGAACTTGAGCTATTTACAATTATCTATAAATCTTTCATTGTTATGGCCCTGAGAGACCCCAGCCCCACCTTTGCACCATTCTCAGTCACTTTCCCTATGGGCTTCATCTAGGCTGGGAAGAAAAATGACCATTTACTTGAATCTACTTTAAAAATGGAGTCAATTCTTGAGACATATTTATTAAGGAAATGAAGTGATGTCAGTGGCGTAGCGTGGGTGTCAGCCGCCTGGGGCGGAGGAAAATTTCGCTGCCCCCTTATTTAGGTATTTCAATTTAAAAGACTAAAATATACAGTAATTCTTTGCCGCCCCCTAAAAGTGCCCCACTACGCTACGCCACTGAGTGATGTCACTAACTCTAGTCTGGAAGAAATAGTAGCAAATAGTTAAAACTTGCTTTAGCTCAGTGGCTTTGGTTGGCTCTACTGTTCTGCTGGAGGGCCTGGGAATTACAAGACAGACTCAGAACGGTTACAGTATTTTCTTTTCAAGTCCACTAATACACTTTTGTCAAGCATATAACAATTGGCCAGCACATCAGAGATGAGTGAACACATAGATAGGCCCACACAGGATGCACCATATGCAGTCTGCCCAAGAGGCATTACCACAGGAGGATTCCAAATGACAAGATATAAAAACACATTTCATCAAACCCAAATTCAAACAAAGGCCAAGCTCCTTTTTCAGCTTACTCTACAAAGGCCCCTCTGGTAATCCACACTGCTGCCAAGTTTCTAGAGGGCAGCTGGCAGTCTTGACAGCCTCTGTGACGTAGCCAAGTTGAAGTACTTCCTCCTGGTGCAAGCCTCAAGAGCCAAGGCTGCTGATCACTGGCATATGGCACTTTCCCAGATGAGCACTGGGAAGCGACTGAATTCAAGTGTTTTCAGAACAACATACCATTCTGGTGCTGAGGGTTATGAAGTGTTTTTATTAGCGGCTGTCTGCTTGCTCAGCTTTCATGCAGCAAACAAGTTTCTCTTTAGGTCAAAGGTTGCCAGATGTATGCAGCTATTCATTCTTTGGCTTCCTTGATTATTCTGCAGTCAATTATGTTGCTTGGTAACACCCTAGCCACGGCGTGAAGCCGGCACCTGTCCTATTCCTCCTTCACATCCGGGATAACATTAGTAAACACATTAGGGACGAGTTAAGCACACTGAATGGGAACATTCAGAACAATAAAATGACGCAGATGGAGATTGGAGAGTCTGAAGGAAAAAAAAATACTGAAAATTTAACATGTTTTTATATTATCAGGTAATGGGAGAAACAAACTTAAATGGGAAAAAGAGAAAAATTCAATTTCATTATATTTTATTCTCCTCTGAACTCTCTACTGGGAAGTGATGGATGGATTTTCACATTGTACTTGAGATTTCATCATGGCCATAATAGTGATACTTGTAAGGCACTATACTGGACAACAAATTGCAAGCACCGTATTTGCCTTCATGCAATGGTATCCTTTGCTTTTTTTTCTTACATGATTTATGCTGAAGCTAAGTTGAAGGGCTTTGTTTTCTTATGCAGAGACTTTAGACACCAACGAAAGAAATGACTTTAAGGATACTTCACATGCCCCCATTTCTCAGCCCACTAAATCTAGTTAATAGTTACCAGCCCTAAAAAGTCACCCAAAAAAGAAACTGACAATTTCTACAGCAATTCACACATTTTCAACTTTAAGTTTGTCATTTTTTTATTTTCCATTTTTGCATTTTTTTGTATGCAATAGAAGCCCATTGACTAATGAAACTAGATTAGCTGCACCTCTCATAACAGACAAATATTCTCTAAACACAATGGTCAGGACATTAATGCCGTGGTTAGCTGGACTAACGTACAGCCATAGTGTCTTGTGTTAGAATTTCCTGTGTCGTTATTATCTGTGTTGAGTCTGCAATTTCTCCCTGTGTCTGTGTTGGATTTTCTCTAAGTACTCCAGATAAAGACGTGCACGTTATGTTAACTGCAGATTCTAAATTTATCCCATGTGATAGTGAGTCCTGAGATAGACTGGGAGCCACACTCAGGTTTGGCTCCTGTCATGATTGATACTTTCAAAAAACAACAACAAAACCTTTACATTGACATTTCTTTGCTTGTACTGTAAGTCCAAGGCGACTTACAAAAGTGCTAAACATAATTGAGTTCTTTATGCTAAACGTATATTTGTATCTAACAGAAACATGTATTTCTATAGCAGAATAATAATAAGTGCTATACAAAATGTCAAAGAAATAGTTACAAGAAAGAAAACAGTAATTAAAATATTGTCGGTAAGAATAAAAATGAATAAGTATTAAAAAAAATAAATCAGTATGAACTTATATAACAAGTCAAGTCAAGTTGGGGAGCATGCACTGGTACAGTGTGTTGCCATACCCACTACACAAAGAAACAACTCAGGATCCTGGTTGGCAACCCCCCAGGCAGACACGCGGTGCAGTCCCACCTCCGGAAATGATCCTCTATCTGCCACAGCCAGGTGTTATGTAAGCGACCCCTTGGCCTGGCCCAGCCACTCAGCTCCCCAACAATGAGGATCTTACGAGCTGGATCACATGGCCGTAGTGCTGTAACTGACACTCCCTCACAATGCAGGTAATGTGCCTCATTCAGGACTCCATGAGCAACCACTCATTCGACACAAAATCAAACCAAACGTTACCCAAGGATTTTCTGGAGAGATGCAGTACCAAAGGAGTCCAGTCTTCGTCTCAGGTCACTGGATAATGTCCAGGTCTCGCAACCATATAGCAAGACAGGAAGCACTAGAACTCTAAAGACTTAGACCTTTGTCCTTTTGCATAGATATCAGGAGCACCACACACCACTTTCCAGTGACCTCATGACCCCCCATGCCCTTCCAATCCGTCTACTGATTTCATAGGAAGAGTCACAAGAGACATGAATGGCGGAGTGGTGGCTCTGAGGTTAGGGATCTGCACTGGCAATCACAAGGTTGCTGGTTCGAATCCCGTAAATGCCAAAAGGGACTCTGCTCTGTTGGGCCCTTGAGCAAGGCCCTTAACCTGCAATTACTGAGCGCTTTGAGTAGTAAGAAAAGCGCTATATAAACGCAAAGAATTAAGGTAAGTAAACCTCTCAATAAGGTACAGTGCATCTGGAAAGTATTCACAGCATCACTTTTTCACATTTTGTTATGTTACAGCCTTATTTCAAAATGGATTCAATTAATTTTTTTCCTCAGAATTCTACACACAACACCCCATAATGACAACGTGAAAAACGTTTGAGATTTTTGCAAATTTATTTAAAATAAAAAATTGAGAAAGCACATGTACATAAGTATTCACAGCCTTTGCCATGAAACTTAAAATTGAGCCCAGGTGCATCCTGTTTCCCCTGATCATCTTTGAGATGTTTCTGCAGCTTAATTGGAGTGCACATGTGGTAAATTCAGTTGATTGGACATGATTTGGAAAGGCACACACCTGTCTATATAAGGTCCCACAGTTGACAGTTCATGTCAGAGCACAAACCAAGCATGAAGTCAAAGGAATTGTCTGTAGACCTCTGAGACAGGATTGTCTCAAGGCACAAATCTGGGGAAGGTTACAGAAAAATTTCTGCTGCTTTGAAGGTCCCAATGAGCACAGTGGCCTCCATCATCCATAAGTGGAAGAAGTTCAAAACCACCAGGACTCTTCCTACAGCTGACCGGCCATCTAAACAGAGCGATCGGGGGAGAAGGGCCTTAGTCAGGGAGGTGACCAAGAACCCGATGGTCACTCTGTCAGAGCTCCAGAGGTCCTCTGTGGAGAGAGGAGAACCTTCCAGAAGGACAACTATCTCTGCAGCATTCACCAATCAGGCCTGTATGGTAGAGTGGCCAGACGGAAGCCACTCCTTAGTAAAAGGCACATGGCAGCCCACCTGGAGTTTGCCAAAAGGCACCTGAAGGACTCTCAGATCATGAGAAACAAAATTCTCTGGTCTGATGAGACAAAGATTGAACTCTTTGGTGTGAATGCCAGGCGTCATGTTTGGAGGAAACCAGGCACCGCTCATCACCAGGCCAATACCATCCCTACAGTGAAGCATGGTGGTGGCAACATCATGCTGTGGGGATGTTTTCAGCGGTAGGAACTGGGAGACTAGTCAGGATAAAGGGAAAGATGACTGCATCCTGGATGAAAACCTGATCCAGAGCGCTCTTGACCTTAGACTGGGGCGACAGTTCATCTTTCATCAGGACAACGGCCCTAAGCACACAGCCAAGATATCAAAGGAGTGGCTTCAGGACAACTCTGTGAATGTCCTTGAGTGGCCCAGCCAGAGCCCAGACTTGAATCTGATTGAACATCTCTGGAGAGATCTTAAAATGGCTGTGCACCGACGCTTCCCATCCAACCTGATGAAGGTGTTGCAAAGAGGAATGGGCAAAACTGGCCAAGGATAGGTGTGCCAAGCTTGTGGCATCATATTCAAAAAGACTTGAGGCTGTAATTGCTGCCAAAGGTGCATCGACAAAGTATTGAGCAATGGCTGTGAATACTTATGTACATGTGATTTCTCAGTTTTTTTATTTTAAATAAATTTGCAAAACCTCAAGTAAACTTTTTTCATGTTGTCATTATGGGGTGTTGTGTGTAGAATTCTGAGGAAAAAAATGAATTTAATCCATTTTGGAATAAGGCTGTGTGGAAAAAGTGATGCGCTGTGAATACTTTCCGGATGCACTGTATAAAATATATAATTAGTAGATACATAGAATCCTTACATATAATATTGCACTGTAAGTCTCTAAAGACAAGTCCAATGATAAAATCAGGAAAAATAAACAATCACAAAAACTCCAGATAAGCATCAGCTTGCAGCTCTGGTTTGGACAAATCTGGTTTAGGAAACTTATGCAATGTTATCTGCAGTATGAAAAAATTAAATGCACTTCTTCATTACGTAGGCCTCTTTACTGCTACTTGCCTGCACTATATTCTTTATTGTGCTCTTCTGTTTCCCTAACTGTGGGTTGAAGTTTTATCTGTAGCATATATCACAGGATTACTGTCCCTAAGGGGCAACTCACGCAGGCAAACTGGCACATACAGTTTGGAGTATAGCTCACGGTGACTATTGGCAGCTCAGACCAGTCTCTAGGTAGTCCCCTACATTTGCTTACTTTGACCCTCCATATTCTGACTTTATAACTAAATATATTCAAGAATCCATTATTAAACCTTCTTAATGTAGTTTTCTTCAATATGTGATACAAGGTGTCACACACATGCGCTTAGGAGACAGCTTACGGGGTTTAAAATAAACGATTCTCAACCAAGCCAAGGGGTGGCACTGTCCAATAATATTCTCTCCTCTTTTCCCTCTGCAGCTTTCAACAGCACCCGCCTCCTACTGATGTCACTTCCACCAACCCAGAGCCCTCCTCCGGATGACATAATTTCCATTTCCACCAGCTCCCTGCTCATCCTATCTCCAACATTTATATCCACCATCATACATACCTATATCAATTCCGTTTTGAACTTGTTGTCTGTAAAGATGTTACTTTATTATTTTGCCTTTTTTCAAGTATACAGGGTACAAATTCCCCAAACCTTTATGGTTGCCCCTGCCTCTTATTAGAAAGGCAATAACAAAGCTTTGGATGGGGGGCCAGTTTGCAGAAGACCGTCCTCACTCACACCCAGATGGGGCAAGTTTTAAATCATGGACCTAACCCTCGTGTCTTTGGGTACATGTAGAAAAACCCACACAGACGTACATAAAGCATGCAAACCCCGACACAGGGCAGTGCCCGAATATTTACCTAAAATATTGACAAAATTATAAAATAAAAGAAAAAAAATAAACTCTATAGGGCAGTGGTAAATACAGAACATATCAAGAAGCAAAGAATGCCACACATAGTAGTATACTGAAAAGGCAAGCACAGACTGAGTGAAGGAAAAGATAGGATAAAATATTATAAGCCTCTTCTTAAAGGCAAACGATAAACATGTCAAGGCGTCATGAGGAAAAATAAATGTTCATTATACTCTTGGATATATTGACCCTAAAAGATGCTCATCAACAAAGTTACATATTTCACTCATCCATTTTCTACCCTGTTTTTGCCATTACAGTGTACCAGAGAATCCAGACCTATTTATGTAGCACAGGGTCCAAATTGTAGGGTTTTATAGAATCATTATTGTCTTGTTTAATGAATACAGTAAATTAACATGCAGCATGTTTAGTGATTAGTCAAAAACACATTAGCACCATTCACAAATAGGAGCTTTCTCTGGACAGGAAACGGCAGACAGCGCTCAGTCCAATTAGGCCAATTTAAAAAAAAAAAAAACTTAACCTGTACACCTTTGGAATGTGGGAGAAACCTGAAAAACCATGGAAAGAAAGTGCCCAAGCTAAGAATAAAAGTACCTGGAGCTTTGTGGTGGTGGGAGCCTTAACCACTACCATCGCCATTATCCCATCTAAGGTAGCAGTCAATTGAATTTCATGTGCCTATGCTGAAAATACAATATGAGATTTGTGTCCCAAGTGTTGGGAGTTTTTATGTTCTTCCCTTGTTCTTGTTGGTTTTCTTTGGGTGTTCCAGTTTCCACAAACAGTCCAATGACATGAAAGTTGGGTGAACTGGTGCAACTAAGTTGGCCCTAGTGTGTGGATATGTGTGTGCATGTTTGCCCTGCGATGGACTGACTCCCTGTCCAGAGATTGCTCCTGCCTTGCACTCTGTGATTGCTGGGATAGGTTCCAGCTGCCCCACAATCCTGCCCTGGGTAAGTGGGTTATAACATTGAACGAATGTGTATTATTTTTAAAGACAATCATTTTCTGGATTTGATTTAATGAAATGTCAAATCAATTACAGCTTGTAGCTAGAAACTCTACAGCTGGTGTGTTTTGCTGCTATTTTTGGCAGTATGGCACATTAAAAAATCATTTCTGATGAACACAATATGTGTTGTTGCTTGGGAAACTGGATATAAATATGGTGTAGTTCTTGAGCATAATGATTAATTCTTTGAATTTCTAGATGAGCAAAAATACATCTCCCTCGCTCCTCAGGTACAGACCTGCTGATGAGCCTGCGAGTTCATGTCACATGTGAGGTGAAGAAGTACTCAGCATGCAAATTGAGTGATCTCAGTGTTCAAGCTTCTCCAGAGTTGCCAATGTAGAAACACGGGTCAAACCGGATTTTATCTTTTTATTATTTTTTACAGCCATGACGAGGCTCCTACACCATCTGTAAAGATGTAAATACAGATTCCAGGTGTGTTACATGTAAAGTAGGGAGGAGCTGTCATTAAGGAACATCATGAGCTTAAATAGAAAAAGAACAGAACAACTGAAAGTGTTTTCAAAAGTGTGGAGAAACATCTGTATAGATGATGCTGACTGAGAAGTGCTTCTAGCTGTTAGCACAAATCCATAAAATATGCATCCACTACATTACTAAATTACTTTGTAAACAACATTTTCTAATAAACTATTGCTTGTTCTGCATTATCATCTCTTAAAATAACATTGCCACTGTAACTGTAGCATTGAAACAGTTAGCTTTACACCATTTTTGTCTTTCTTTCCCATGTGGTAGACTCTTGTCTTCATTGTGGTGGAGAAGGTGATCCAGTAGCGCACATTTGTGAAATCAGAGGTAAAGACCTTAGATTTTAGCCATTTTTTAGTTTTAACAGTTTAATTCATAATGCTGAGTGTGGCGTTGGCTGACACCAGATTACTGAAGACATTTGCACCTCTGACTATGATCTGTACAATTTTAAGTACTCAAAGACATTTGTGTCCAATGCTGCAAATTAGCAGACATTTTTACATTAAGCAGAATTTACAAATGGCTAAATACTGCAAATTAGGAGAGCATTGTTAGTTTTCCTCACATCCATTAATTAGACTGGCTAAAAAGTCTGGGGACCATCCAGGTGACCCTCTGGATCTTCAAGTACTTCTAAGCCCAGTTGTGAACCATTTCTGGGGAGGTACCAGTGACATTTACAAATTCCTCTGTGAGCCCTGGAGCCATTCTGCTAGAATCCACCCTTGCTATTCCACACATCATTGTAATCTTAAGGCCAAGCTCTCTGCAAAACAGGCATGAAACCTCCAGTTGGTTTACCCAGGATAAATATAACCACCCATAATACATCAGGACTCCTTGTTGCTATGTGTTGGTCTGGCAACCAAGAGTAAAATACCTGTCATCCCCGACTGTCCTGCCTTCACATTTATACTCTGGGAATACCTGCTCCCTGGAGGCATCCTCATATTTGTTAGTCAGTCAGTCAGCCTTCTTAAACACTACATTGCGTGATGTCTATTGTTCTGAGAAACATAGCACTTTTCCTATCCGGTACTTTCTCTTTCCATATCCATAAAAGTATGTGACAATATTACTGATACTATTATTACCCCTTGTGAAAACCTGTGTCAGTAAAAAAAGAGTAAGGACACAGCCGTCCAGTAACAATAGTCTGTGGCAGAACACAGAACTGCCTATGCAAAAATTCAGTTTTTATTGTGTAAAATGACAAAAATGAATACATCTTCTTAAAAACAGTTCTGTGCACTCTTAATTTTAGTGAATAAAACATACTGATTAAAAAGTGTCTGAAAATTTTAGAATAAATAGAAAAAGAAAAACAAAATACAAGAAAATCATCCTTCACAAATCAAATCTAATGTGTAATCCCTCTTTTAATAGTCCAGTATGACATGATTTCTATATAATACTGTAGTTTTTATCCTGGCTTTAAACAATCTTCCAAAAGACCCACAAATACATGTGAAAAATATACAAAGACAGAGCTACTCCCCACCTGAACTCCTTTACAAAACAACATAGAATTGTTATATACAACAACATACCCTAAGAAGAACCCTGAAATAATAACATTGATTTCTATAGCACTGCTGACTCAGTACTGAAGTTATACATGGTTGATGCAAAATTCGATTCCATCACACTATTTTAAATTTATGAGGTGACTTTACTATTTATTTAATTTTTGCACAATAGTGCCATCTGTTGGAAAATGGAGGGGCAGTGCATCACTTGCCCTTAACCTCTTTATTGTTATGTTTATCCCAGAGAAAAAAAAAAAAAAATTTTTCCAAAAGAAAAAAATTTAAAGCGCGTAACAAAAACATGTAAATACCAAATTTTCAACATAAATACGGTTGGAAAGGCAAGTCTAATGCCCTCTGTTGTACTGATTCAGATTTAGTACTCATCTTTCATCATAGCCCAACACTGCAATTGGGAAGCGTGTTTCACTTTGCACTTTTCTTATATTTGTTCTGTTGCTTGTGCATGAGAGGGTAGAATGTCAGTGCCTGATCCACATGCTCAAGCGCCCCCTTGTGTTATTATAGGCTCCCACAGCATAAGGCTTATCGACTTCAACATTTCCGCTGACATGAACATTGACAGTTTCTGCATTGTGAATAGTGCTTAAGAAGCTAATATCTTTCTTGTCCTTCCACTTGATTGCAATCATTTTGCTTTTTTGTGCATAGATACACACAGTGAAGCTACATGTGATCAGGTACATCACAGAGGTTCAGTTGTACAGTGTTGTATGCATCAGTTTCACTATCTCTGACAATGCCTAATGACCAATTCATATTTTCATCACTATAGCTTGATTCAACTAAGGATTCAGTTTCAGTTTGTTCTAAAACAGCCTTTACAGCTCTTCTTTTAAATGCCATTGAATATTTTGGCTGAAGGCTCCTTCCCACTCATGAATATTAATGAGTTACCATGGAGTGACAGAAAGCATAGAAAAAACTATTCATGATTTTTTACCACATGATGTTATTTTATCAACTAGATGGCAGCAGAATACTATTCTGAGTGTTATTCAAGCATAATAGTGTACATCAGATCATAACAACTTTACCTGTGAGACACTTAGGCTTAACTGTTTTTACATAGAATTCAGAGCCTGAGAGACAAGCTTAATGCCAAGGAGTTTAACACAGAGATACGACTGCACACAGGATTAGCAGCTCTTCGATAACTGCTATTTTGGAATGGTCAGCCTCATAAAAAGAAGTAAAATATAGATAAACAGATCCTGTGGTAAAAGAAATTTAACCTTTACCTTTATATAGGTCTTCTGAAAGTAGATCACGGGTCCTCCCTGCGTGGAGTTTGCATGTTCTCCCTGTGTCTGCGTGGGTTTCCTCCGGGTGCTCCAGTTTCCTCCCACAGTCCAAAGACATGCAGGTTAGGTGGATTGGCGATTCTAAATTGTCCCTAGTGTGTGCTTGGTGTGTGTATGTGTTTGTGTGTGTCCTGCGGTGGGTTGGCACCCTGCCCGGGATTGGTTCCTGCCTTGTGCCCTGTGTTGACTGGGATTGGCTCGAGCAGACCCCCGTGACCCTGTGTTCGGATTCAGCGGGTTGGAAAATGGATGGATGGATGGAAAGTAGATCATACAAGATCATTGTGTAGATGACACAAGATGACTAATTAGTGAGTCAGAATAAAGTGAAATGAAGGAATTCAGCTCTGGTCTAGCAGCCATCCAGAGACGTGAAAGTAGACTGGCGACTCTCTCTTATAGTCAGGGTACCTGCAGTCCTTGCTTGTATTACTACTATTGTGTGAATTTCATTGATTAAAGAACGTGTCATCATCCCATCTCAGGTAAGTGTATACTAAATTTAATTTAAATTAAAAAACAATATTGCATTTAAAGACAGTCATACTGTAGGTTTGATTGATAAAATTTCAAATCAATTGCAGATTACTGCAAAAAAATCTATAGCAGACAACTTTGGGGATGTGAAAGGGATATCCATGCAGGCACAGGGGAGAACACCTAAACTCCAAATAGACAAAATCCCAGCACAGATTTCAAACCCAGAATAGTGGATCTGTGATGAAGCAGCACTACTGACTTCACCATCATATCTCTTAAAATATTATGTTGATAAGTTTATGTAAACACACCTTTCTGATAGTGTTTCTTATAAAAATAGAACAGACAAACGTAATATAGTTCACAAAATGAGAATATGCCCTGAATTCTAATTATACTTACAGCGGTATCAGAAAGTATGAATAAGCAATTTCAGTTTTTAATTTTTAATAAACTTGCAAACATTTCTGAAAACATGCTTTCACTTTGTCATCATGGGTTATTGCGGGTAGACTGGGGAGCAAACATGGCAAATTTATCTATTTAGAATTAAATCAACAACACCATAAAATGTGTAGAGTGTGAAGGGGTCTGAATACTTTCTGAATCCTCTATATTTTTTATGTGCTAATTCCCTTAATGCTGCTATGTAAAATTAAATTTTACTGATTGACTAAAGCATTATAAAAACCTATCACTTAACCTAGTTCAGGGTAGGGCTGGCCACAGTCCTGTTTAAGTGTAATTGTAAAATACATTTTGTCCATTCATTCACCTCTTTTTTGATCTTTTCATTCAGTTTAGGGTTACAAGGAGCAGGTGTCAATGTTACAGGAGCATTTGGCGCAACACCAACCAACCTTAGAGGAGTCGATAATATGCATTAGCAAATACATACTGGAAGTAGGTCCTCTGATTGACTAACAAACTGTTTACGGCCTTTTCATGTCTTGCACCCCACAACTCTCAATGTGATTAAGCAAGTTTGAGAACGATATGGTATGAAGGATGAAAAAGTCAGTCCTGAAAGTGATCCTGAGGGTGCTGGAGCCTATTCCAGCTAGCACAGGGTGTAAGGTAGGCACAAACCCTACATATGGTGCCGAATCTGTCGCATCAAAAACACACACACACACATGCACATACACCCAAACCATAGACTAGGGACAATTTAATATCACCAGTCCACCTAACCTGTATGTCTCTGGACTGTCACAGGAACCTGACTGAAATGCAAACTCCATGCAGGGAGGACCCAGGACATAAACCCTGGTCTCCTTACTGTGAGGCAGCAGCGTGCCACTATGCCACTGTGCCATCCAGATGAAAAAGTATAACTTTAAAATTACACACATGCTACAGATTGTTGAATAAAGTAATTAGACCAGAGAAGTTCCGATTTAGCAACACCAGGCAGGAAGCAGATTCTCTGTTTTGGCAATGTTTGTGCAAAGTCACCTGAATACCTGTGTTTACTCTACACAACACATGATCTCTTGTAAAACACAAACAGCTTGGGTGTGAATACTTTTTAAACATTAATCAAATATTCTTTAAAAGGTCACAGGAGAATGCATTAGTCGTGTTAGTTTTAACAAACCAATTTCTCTGTTACCTTAGCTTCATATCATGATATGTTGTCTTAAGGTCTGGCACACCTAGATTAGGTCACACTATGCGAAAGAGCTGAAAAAACATTACGTTCACGTAAGTGTGTGGCCAAACAAAAATACAGAGAGAAAAATTAAAATAAAGACATAACAACTTTCAAATTAATTCAACGGGTCTCCAGAAAAATACAAAACCAGCAAGGTTTTAGCTAGCTGAGGGTCAAGGACTTCTAAGGCTGCTGTAAAAAAATTCTTGCCATTGTCTCTTTTACTCCTCTCTGCAAACTGTATATTTCATTAGATGAGTCCTAATGTGTAACTGAATACAGCAACTAAGCATCTGAGCAGTCACAATTTCTGAACTTGCTTATACAAATCACAGGGTCCCAAAGTGGTGTCAGGAGATTGGGCTCAAAGCAATACCTATCACACTCCACAGAGGCCAGTGCGCAGTTACAGTCATATGAAAAAGTTTGGGAACCCCTCTTAATTCTTTGGATTTTTGTTTATCATTGGCTGTGCTTTCAAAGTAGCAACTTCCCCTTTAATATATGGCATGCCTTATGGAAGCAGTAGTATTTCAGCAAGTTTATTGGATTAACAAAAATATGCAATATGCATCATAGCAAAATTAGACTGGTGCATAAGTTTGGGCACCTCAACAGAGATATTATATCAATATTTAGTTGAGCCTCCTTTTGCAAATATAACACCCTCTAGACGCCTCCTATAGCCTTTGATGAGTGTCTGGATTCTGGATGGAGATATTTTTGAACGTTCTTCCATATAAAATCTCACCAGTTCAGTTAAATTTGATGGCTGCCATGCATGGACAGCCTGCTTCAAATCATCCCATAGATTTTCGATGATATTCAAGTCATTGTACTTCTTCCTCTGCATGAATGCTTTTGTAGATATTGAACTGTGTTTTGGGTCATTGTCTTGTTGGAATATCCAACCCCTGCGTAACTTCAACTTTGTGACTGATGCTAGAACATTATCCTGAAGAATGTGTTGATATTGGTTTGACCCTCGACTTTAACAAGGGCCCAAGTCCCTGAACTAGCCACACAGCCCCACAGCATGATGGAACCTCCACCAAATTTGACAGTAGGTAGCAGGTGTTTTTCTTGGAATGCGGTGTTCTTCTTCTGCCATGCAAAGCGCTTTTTTTTATGACCAGATAACTCAATTTTTGTCTCATCAGTTCAAAGTACTTTGTTCCAAAATGAATCTGGCTTGTCTAATTGAGCATTTACATACAACAAGCGACTCTGTTTGTGATGTAAGTGCAGAAAGGGCTTCTTTCTCATCACCCTGCCATACAGATGTTCTTTGTGCAAATTGCGCTGAATTGTAGAACGATGTACAGATACACCATCTACAGCAAGATGTTCTTGCAGGTCTTTGGAGGTGATCTGTGGGTTGTCTGTTCTCACAATCCTGCGCATATGACGTTCCTGTATTTTTCTTGGTCTACCAGACCTGGGTTTAACAGCAACTTTACTTGTGGCCTTCCATTTCCTGATTGCATTCCTTACAGTTGAAACTGACAGTTTAAACCTCTGAGATAGCTTTTTGTAGCCTTCCCCTAAACCATGAAACTGAACAACCATTTGAGAGTTGCTTTGAGGATCCCATGCTGTCACTCTTCAGAGGA
This sequence comes from Polypterus senegalus, assembly GCF_016835505.1. Taxonomy (NCBI): domain Eukaryota; kingdom Metazoa; phylum Chordata; class Cladistia; order Polypteriformes; family Polypteridae; genus Polypterus; species Polypterus senegalus. The sequence continues at coordinate 119,519,777 of NC_053160.1, read as the reverse complement.
GAGTCAAAGGGAAGCACAACTTGCAATTGACCACCTTAAATACCCTTTCTCATGACACACCTGTCTATGAAGTTCAAGGCTTAACGAGCTAATCCAACCAATTTGGTGCTTCAAGTAATAATTATTGAGCAGTTACATGCATTCAAATCAGCAAAATTACAAGGGTACCCAAATTTTTGCACAGCCAGTTTTTCACATTTGATTTAATTTCATACAACTAAATACTGCTTCACTAAAAATCTTTGTTCGGAAAACACTGCAGTACTCAGAAGTTCCCTGGAAATGAAAGACATACCACTGTTATCTTTTATGTTGAAAGCAGAGTAAATTATTATGCAAGCTGAGAGGGGTTTCCAAACTTTTTCATATGACTGCAACTGTGCTTGTTCTCAGCTTTAAAAATACCTTTTACCTTTCACATACATTCACTCCTGGTTGTTTCAGCATTATTGTCTTATATCTGTTGCTTATAATAATAATAATAATAATAATAATAATAATAATAATAATAATGTTACATTTATTGAGCAACTTTCACAAACCCAAGGTTGCTTTACATACAGAGTAAAAAAAAAAATACACAGATGACAAAAGTTCATAGAAGGGGAAGTTTTCAGTTGAGATTTAAAACTGCAGAAAGAGAAGCAATCTTGGAGAGACTGACGAAGAGAGTTCCAGAGTTGAGGGGCTATAGCACTGAAGGACCTGCCTCCCAAGGTGGAGAGTCTGGTGTGTGGGGCAGTAAGGAGATTACTGCTCAACGACCTGATAGAGCGACAAGGAGTGTAAGGAGCTAGTAGCTGAGTGAGGTAGAGGGGGGCAAGGTTATGTAGGGTTTGAAGGTGAGAAGCAGAATCTTGAATTTAATCCTTGATGGAACTGTTAACCAGTGAAGCTGGGAGAGAACAGGGGAGATGTGAGCAAAACGCTTTGTGTGGGTGAGGACTCTAGCTGCGAAGTTCTGAATATATTGTAGCTTCTGTATACATTTTGCAGGGAGGCCAATGAAATGGGAATTACAGTAATCAATACGAGACATTATGAAACCATGAACCAGCGACTGAGCATCATTAAAGGACAGAAATGGACGGAGGTGGGCAATGTTACGGAGTTGATAGAATGAAATTTTGGAAAGTGCCTAATGTGTAGCTCAAAGTTAAGTGATGAATTAAACAAAACACCAAGATTTCTGACAACAGGAGCAGGTTTGACAAGTGTACCATCAACAGAAATAGAGAAATTGGATGCCTTAGAAAGTTGGGATTTTGGACCTACCAGTAACACTTCAGTTTTATTGGCATTAAGTTTGAGAAAGTTATTTTCCATCCATAGCTTAAGATCAGTGATGCAGTCAGTGAGTGTGCTGGGAGGTGAATCTGTAGGGGAGTCTGTAATAAGATATAACTGTATATCGACTGAATAACAGTAGAAGTTAAGGCCATGTCTGCGAATAATCTGACCCAAAGGAAGAATATAAAGTAGAAAGATTAATGGTCCAAGGATCGAACCCTGAGGGACATCATGCGACACAGGTGAGGTGAAGGATTTATGTCGGCTGAATGTGACAAATTATTGCCTATTAGAAAGATATGATGTGAGCAATTGAAGGGTTAAGCCAGAGATGCCTACAGCAGAGAGATGTGAAAGGAGGATTTCATGATTAAGTGTCAAATGCTGTACTTAAGTCAAAAAGGAGAAGAATAGTAAGAAAACCGCAATCTGTAGACCGGAGAAGATCATTGACTACTCTGAGAACAGTTGTCTCAGTGCTGTGCTGTGTTTGAAAGCCAGGCTGAAAAGGCTCATAGAGTGTATTATCTAGAAGAAAAGCATGGAGTTGTGTAGCAACCACGTGTTCCATCACCTTAGCCTAAAAAGGGAGATTAGAGGTAGGCATGTAACTGGAGAGAAAGGAAGGATCCAGGTCAGGTTTTTTAAGGATTGGGTTAACTGCAGCAGTTTTGAGGGCATTAGGGACAAAACCTGAAATGAAACATGCATTTACCTATGAGGCAACAGGAATACTAATTATGCATGAGCATGTCTTAAGCAGAGAAGTGGGGGCAGGACCAAGCAGACAGGAGGAGGAATTAGACTTATTAATAAGTTCAGAGATGGCAAGAGAGTCAACAGGTGAGAAAGAAGTGAGTCTTGATGATGGAGATGGCAGATCAGAATGAGTGAGTGATTGAGGTGTGGAGGGGAAACTGATAGATTTGATCAATTTTGGTATTAAAGAAATGTAAGAAAGCCTAACACTGTTCAGCTGTATTGGGGCATGCTAGAGGCGGGGGTTGGAGGAGTTTATTAACAGTTCTAGAAAGATTTCCAGGCCTAGTCTTACCACCTTTTGTAAGAGAGGAATAATAGTTGGAGTGAGCAGTGTTAAGGGTATTCCTATATTTAAGTATGTGCTCAGTGTAAAGCTGTGAGTGAACTATGAGGCCTGTTTTCTTATAAAGCCGTTCAGGATGCCAGCTAGTGGCTTTCATAGCTCTGAGCTCATCGGTGTACCAGGGACAGGAGCAGGTGGCTGAAACCTGCCTAGTCCTTAAGGGAGCAAAGTTATCTAACAGTTGGGAAACACAGCTGTTATAAAAGAAAACCATGTTTTTAGGAGAGGGAAGACTATGCAATTCAGAAAGAGACGAAGACAGAAGGGAAGCAGCAAACAAATCAGAATTAACAGACCTAATGTTGCGATAGGAGACAGACTTTTACATTCAATAAGCTTATGATCAGAAATACCAGAGAGTGAACCTGAGACAGAGACATTATTCAAGCCATTTGAACAAAGCAAGTGAAGAATATGACCCTGAGTATGAGTGGGCAAATCCACATGCTGTGTTAAGTCAAAACAATCCAAAGTTGAGATAAATTCAGCTGTAAGAGAGCAGTTGATATCAACATGAATATTAAAATCACAAAGTAAAATTATAGCAGGGCAAAGAGATGAGATTACAGTGAGAAGTTCATTAAATTCAGACAGAAAGTTCACCACAGATTTGGGAGGGCGATAAACTAACAACAGCAGTACAGGAGGGGAGGAAACCATTTTAACAGCAATATATTCAAAAAACGTAACTTCAAAAAAGGAGAGTTCCTTCATTGTCAAGGCAAATCTATAAACCACAGCCAGGCCACCCCCTTTTCCTGTTAACCTGGGTTTAGACATGTGGCTATAGCCTGAGGTAGACAGCAGGTTTAAACGTAAATAGTCACCAGGTTGTTGTCAAGTTTCTGTAGAAGAAACATTTCCACTTGCTTCTTGGAGATGAGGTCATTAATTACCGAGGTCTTGTTAGTGATGGAGCGAGTGTTCAAAAGGGCGAGCCTAAAGTTGGAACAGCCAGGAGAGTAGGGCGCAGACACTTCCTGAAGAGGACGAAGATGGCCCATGTTTATTCCTCGGACAGCCCTAGCGTTACGCCAGTGAACACGGTGAGATGTCAATATACTTGGAATTGACGCATACGAGCCATAGATCCGCAAGGGGCCTCTTTTAGACCAGTGAATAAGGTGAGGATGCAGAGTAATTCCAAGCGACTGGCAAAAACTATAAGTCAGGGAGACCAATCGTAGATGACAGTCAAGATTTTTAAGTTCATATGGAGAATATATGAGCTGCATTGCCAAAAAAGTAAAAATGGCAACAACAGCACAACTCCAAACCAGAGACAGAACAGGCTAAGAATATCCAGGCACCGGTGGACACCACCAAGAGCGAACAGAATGCCACACAACACTGTGCATAACCAGCTAGAAAAGAAAAAGCACAGTGGGCAGACTGCACATTCGCAGTTCAGACTGGCAACTGTAAACGAAGCAAGAGTAGATTCATACTCACCGCGAAGGCAGTAACAGAAGAGAAGGAAGAGAGCTCGCGCAGGACTGAAGCAGGTGTGATCTAGGCAATCGCCAGTGGCATTCGTAAGTAAAATTCAAAAAGAGAAGTCAAATCAGAAGATAAAGGTGGAAAAGTCCGATGAGACAAAAGAAAACAAAAACAATGACACAGATGAGAAGCAGCAGCCAAACGCGAACAGCGTACTCTCAACTGGAAGTGACAACTATTTTTGTTAAACAAAATGAGAACGCTTCCACTGACATCTTTGTATGAATTGAAGTCATATCTTTCTTTCAAAGGCACTCAAGTGTCCCTAAAAAAGAATCATAGAGTTTTCGCTTTCCGATTAAAAAATGCTTCAATATCTCTTAAAAATCTAACAGAATGATTCACGTGACATTAAATTCACAATGAAACTCAGTGTTTCATGTCATGAAAATTTGCAAAAACAAATTGCATCTCATTTCAGTAAAATTTCTGCCACTGACACAAAAAGAAAGATGTTTATATGCATTAATTCCTTAAGCGCCTGTCTACCATTTAGTACTTGTAATTAGAAGCTCTGTGATGTTTGGAAAGTTTATGTTCTCAACCTCTGCTGTGAGAATAAAGAAACAGGAAAGGGTGCTTGGGAGGTAACAGCCGTGAGGAGTTGGGTGGTTTCCTGTGTAATGACAATTTCCTACAGAGAAAACAAAGCAATGTCCATGATGGTGCGCATCATATACAAAATATGCAACTTTCACATTTTTAAAAAACACACTTTGCTGTTCAGAAGAGCCCTCCCTCTCAACTTTGACAAGTAAAGATGACAGTTTTTATTTCAAGGTTTATTTCATACCAGCAATGGAATACACTTGACTTGATAATCCCTAATTTTCAGACTCTATTTCTCTGTACGTTTACCATTCATTTGCTCAGACTTTGATGCGCTTGCTGCTTCCTGAGCAGCTCTTCTGTTCTCCACCCTTGTGGCCCGCTTCTTCTCTTCTTTCGTCGGCATCATTTCACGTTAAAACTGATTAAGTCAGTGTTTGTGTTGCAATTACTCAGTACGTTTTCTTTAATTTGAAGAGGTAGTGGAAGTGACAGTGAAGGTGGTAGGGATGAGAATGGCTGCTGCCGAGAGTTGATTCTACAGTAAAACAAAAATAGGAATAACCTTGGAGGTCAATCACCAACTCGAAAGCGGACAGTATAGGTCACATAGTATATGTGTACCAAATTTCAGATCAATAGGTCAAATGGTTTGCGAGCTACAGGTGATTTAAAATCCTGGACAGACAAACGGACAGCCATGGTAGCATATTATATAAGAAGATTGTCACTGAAATAAATAAATGAAGAAAGAAGAAATACATACAGTAAAGACATAATCACCAAAAAACATATTTCTTGACACATTTAATTGGCTATGCTCACATGTCATGTTGTTACTATTTGTTTATTGTCACATTTCAGGCACTTTTTAAAATTAGCTTATTTATTTATTTTATTTTATTTTGTCCAAAATATTCTTCCATAGTGAAAGTGTTCTACCCTGGCTTTTTATCCCTTCCTTTTTTCACACTGGCCAGTGATTGAAATCATGCAGCATTTTGTACAACACAATGTGCACTGATGACCCTACACAACACACCACAGATGACCACGAAGTGTCCTGCACTGTACCCGCAATCCAGCCACCCATTTGTAACCTCCCACACTGCTCACCCCCTGCTGCTTGACGAGAGGCTGACAAAGGGTGAAAAAGCAAATGAAATAGACACAGATAGCGGGCTTCCTACAGTCTCATTCCCCTGTGCCTCAGCACTATCAGCACAGCAGTACCCCACCAGTCACAAACTTTATTCAAGGAATAAAGCCAGGTAACATGTCTTTGTATTCAAATGTGCCCTTATACCACCTTATACAATAACCTGCTGGGAGAAAATAAACTAACAGTGAAGCACTTTTTCATATCCCTGCTACTAGTCCTGAAAAATAATGCAGCATAGTACACTCTGGGAGCCCAATTACACCTAGCCACTTAAGTGTTCACTATCAATGCACCCTCTACCAGAACTACTTAAGACTCTTCTCCTGTTCAGCAAAACATAAAACTTCCTCGGTATTCCTTTTTCCAATTCCCAAAAAATACTATAAACCTCACAAAAACTCTTTAGTAAGTTTCACAATTAAGAAATCATATGCAAAATTCATTTTAGTGTGTCACAATGTATTCAAACCAATACTCGCCCGTTTTGCACATCAGTAGTTATCCTTAGGGCCCATCTCCACAAGCACGTCTCTGGGGTGAGTAGTTGGAAGAGGTGGCTGATTCTCCAGGTCCCGAGGTAGGGGAACTAACTGAGGGTTCAACTCTGGAGCTTACTGAGGATCCATCTTTTCAACACCCCACTTGGTACCACTTGTCAAGCTTGGGTAACAAAGTTGCACAGGAGAGTTCAGCAGGTTTCCCAAGGGGCAGAAACTTTATTGCTGTTCTGCCAGATACAAACACAAGTCTCTTACAGAGGTAATCTGACTTCACAAGGAACAGCTGTCAAACATGATGCATTGGCCCCAACTCATGCTCAAAAGAACAAATCAAGAGGGTCCAGTGGCTGGAGCAGAGGGAGCCTGGGGGAAGAGAAGCAGGAGAGTGACAGAGCCCAGGATGGCCTCGGCTTGGTCATTTAACACTAGAATTACCAAAGCCTATGAAAAAACTCGTAAATCCTGCCCACCTTAAATCCGTTCGCACCTCTCTGTCAGCGTCTTTTGTCCTGTAAATGTGCCGATTAAGACAAGCAGCAAGCAGCCTGCTATTCCATCCCCCACAGTCACAGAATGTGCACAGAAAGTTCTCCCAGCTCATGCCTTGTTTGATTATTTGGGAGTGAAATGCTGGAGTTTTAGAGTGGAAATAATAGATAGTTATTTGGAATACATGCATTTCATGTGTGTTCCGTTTCTACAGTAATCTGTGTAAACACATTGTTAAAACAGAAACTTTTTCATATTTTAGTAATACATTTTACAAAATGTAGGTATAAACTATAGAATGTGTGAAACCTGAAGTCCAAAGATCAAATAAACATTTTCACAAAAGGGACAAGGATGATACAACAGCTTCCAGGGCATAGTGGTAAGATTTGCTGACTTATAATCAGCAGTCCCTGGTTCGATCTGGACTGTCTCCTATATTTGCTGTTTTCAGTAGTGAGCTGCTCTTATTGTTAATATTATACAGTACACATATAAATTTAGTTTGCGTCTGTAACAAACCGTGTACATTTATAGTACTGTACTTGTAAAAATTACCTTTTTTTTCACTTTTATTCTTTCAGTCACGATCACCATACATACACTGCCCTAGGAATCTGACACTGTTAGTTTTTATTTGAAACTGGGAATAACTGTGGATGTGAGTAGTGTTTTGAGGCAATGGAACTGGACATTCTCTGATCTCGTGGGATAAAAGCTGACACACAAACGCTGGTGGATCTGCCTTCTTTGTATCTCACCGTCACTTTATTTTTTTTTATTCAGTTTTATTGAGTGTTCCTGCTCACGCAGAATTAGTATGCGCCTTATGCTCTATTTTGTCAAAAAAAAAACAGACATAGGTATATATGATATTTGGAATTATTCACTTTATGACCTTTTATGGGGTCAGTTCAGCGCTATATGCAATCATCAAATTCAAATGTTAAAATTCACACACACGCAAGGACAGTACTTCCTACATTTACGACATGTGCACCTGTTGCAATGTGCACACTTCTTCCTGTGCTGTGGTTTCTATTACACACCTGAAAGAAAGAGACAATGTATGAGACATTTTGAAGAAATCATTTTATGAGCTGAATAGTACCAATTAGAAAACAGCATTGCACTAATGCAATATTATTTGAAAACTAACAGCGTCAGATCAGGTGTGAATTTACACTGGCGCTGTTCCTTAGAGTTCAACCAGGAGAGTCGTGGGGATTGGTGGTGGTGTTAGAGTGTGACCGTGATTGACAAGTACCATAAATTTATACCCACTGTATTTGTCTCTTTCTTATTTTTCTCTGTGCTGTGTCGACATTGTGTACCAGAAGGCTTGAGCTTATTCAGTGCAGCAGGATCAACGCAAATGTACTGTGCAAGGCATGCATGGGGGCCACTTTGAAAAAAGGAGTGTTCATGGCTCATAATGCAGAGGAACTTCGTTGTCGCATCTTACTAGAAAAGGTGATGGAAAAAGAAAAGAAAGATGCAACATCGACAAGATTCTGTTCCAAGACAGCCGCTTCCCCAGGAAAGTAAACTGAGTCAAGTGCCCTTTCAATGTAATAGAAACCACAGCATAGAGAAAAGTATGCGCATTGCAACAGGTACACACGTCGTAAATGTGGAAGGATGGTTCTTGCAGCATCTGAATAAAACAAAAACTGAATAAAAAAAAAAAAATAAAGTGACGGTGAGATACAAAGAAGGCAGATTCACCAGCGTTTGTGTGTCAGCTTTTATCCCTCCAGATCAGAGAATGTCCTGTTCCATTGCCTAAAAACACTACTCATATCTACAGTTATTTCCAGTTTCAAATAAAAACTAACAGTGTCAGATCCCTAGGGTGGTAGTATGTATCGTGATCATGTCTGAGAGAATAAAAGTTAAAAAAAAAGGTAACTTTTACAAGAACAGTACTATAAATGTACACGGTCTGTTACAGACACAAACCAAATGTATGTGTGTACTGGATAATATTAACAACTAGCAAAATACCCGCGCTTCGCAGCAGCGAAGTACTGCCTTAAAATTTTTATTAAGAAGAAAATTAAACCTTTTAAACTGAGGGAAAATATACCAATAATTATTTGTTAAGGATCTCTCTGTATACCACATTGTGAGTTCGGTCCTCTGGTTGTAACATGACCAAGCTGTTCGCTGAGCTTACTCTTGAGTATGCAACGTACAGTTGGCCATGTGAACAGTAATCTTGTTTCAAATCTCACAGCTTGGATTGCTGCTGTCATAATCGGTTTGAGTTTCATGGTTTGTTTCAATTACGACAGTATTTGTAGGACTTGTGTTGAAGAGACATTCGGCATCTGTCAAGTGTTGTAAGTATACAACCGGTTTCATCGATAACTTCACATCCAGCTTTTGAGAGTTTAAACATTCATAAACATCAAAGTGTCCACTACTGAAATCATCACCTGTCAATCTAAGATGTTTAAGAGGCATTGGCGGTTGTCGAAAGGTGTAAAATATTTGGCCATTTCGGTACACTTGAATGCGACAACCGAACAATTCAGCAGCAGCCATCAACTCATATGCAGATGCATAGGTAAAAGGCTTAAGCTTTTCGCTCTTCTAGTGCTCCTGTGTAGAATAATTATCTCCTGTACCGTCATCAGTCCACACCTTGAACCTGTCCCAGTCATTCAATACATAAGACACAATGTTCCTTCGGATATCAAGAGTGAGCCTGATATGGCCGTGCAATATGTAACAAAGAGAACGGAAAAGGTAGGTGCCATCTTCGGGTATGGAAACCACTCGGTAAGTGACAGTTCTTTGATCGATGGTGATCACCTCGATAGACATGTTAATGGGGGTACGGTTGGAATGATAAAGGAAATGGGTACCTGAACAATGTAAAGTAAGTCTAAAATACCTACACAATAACTATAATCGTAATAAATGAACAATAAAAAAGCGGAGAAGCCGTGGATTAAATAAAAAGGTGTAGTTATTAGCAGGGAGACGTGAATCCTTTGGCGAAGCAAGGAAGGGAATGTAGAGACTGGAGCGATGGACGGCCTTATATAGGCAGGCAGCCAACAACGTGGGAGGCGTTGGGATGGGGACCCAACGCCGCCTCACTCGGTGACCGAGCTGCAGGCTATGGACGTATATACAGTGTGATGCTAAAGTTTGGGCAACCTTGTTAATAGTCATTATTTTCCTGTATAAATCGTTGGTTGTTACGATAAAAAATGTCAGTTAAATATATCATATAGGAGACACACACAGTGATATTTGAGAAGTTTATTGGATTTACAGAAAGTGCAATAATTGTTCAAACAAAATCAGGCAGGTGCATAAATTTGGGCACCGTTGTCATTTTATTGATTCCAAAACTTTTAGAACTAATTATTGGAACTCAAATTGGCTTGGTAAGCTCAGTGACCCCTGACCTACATACACAGGTGAATCCTTATAATGAGAAAGAGTATTTAAGGGGGTCAATTGTAAGTTTCCCTCCTCCTTTAATTTTATCTGAAGAGTAGCAACATGAGGGTCACAAAACAACTCTCAAATGGCCTGAAGACAAAGATTGTTCACCATCATGGTTTAGGGGAAGGATACAGAAAGCTGTCCCAGATATTTAAGCTGTCTGTTTCCACAGTTAGGAACATATTGAGGAAATGAAAGACCACAGGCTCAGTTCAAGTTAAGGCTCAAGTGGCAGACCAAGAAAGATTTCGGATAGACAGAAGCAACGAATGGTGAGAACAGTCAGAGTCAACCCACAGACCAGCACCAAAGACCTACAACATCATCTTGCAGCAGATGGAGTCACTGTGCATCGCTCAACCATTCGGTGCACTTTACACAAGGAGATGCTGTATGGGAGAGTGATGCAGAGGAAGCCTTTTCTCCGCCCACAGCACAAACAGAGCCGCTTGAGGTATGCTCAAGCACATTTGGACAAGCCAGCTTCATTTTGGAATAAGGTGCTGTGGACTGATGAAACTAAAATTGAGTTATTTGGGCATAACAAGGGGTGTTATGCATGGAGGAAAAAGAACACAGCATTCCAAGAAAAACACCTGCTACCTACAGTAAAATATGGTGGTGGTTCCATCATGCTGTGGGGCTGTGTGGCCAGTGCAGGGACTGGGAATCTTGTCAAAGTTGAGGACGCATGGATTCCACTCAGTATCAGCAGATTCTGGAGACCAATGTCCAGGAATCAGTGACAAAGCTGAAGCTGCGCGGGCTGGATCTTTCAACAAGACAACGACCAAACACTGCTCAAAATCCACTAAGGCATTCATGCAGAGGAACAAGTACAACGTTCTGGAATGGCCATCTCAGTCCCCAGACCTGAATATAATTGAAAATCTGTGGTGTGAGTTAAAGAGAGCTGTCCATGCTCGGAAGCCATCAAACCTGAATGAACTAGAGATGTTTTGTAAAGAGGAATGGTCCAAAATACCTTCAACCACAATCCAGACTCTCATTGGAACCTACAGGAAGTGTTTAGAGGCTGTAATTTCTGCAAAAGGCGGATCTACTAAATATTGATTTCATTTCTTTTTTGTGGTGCCCAAATTTATGCACCTGCCTGATTTTGTTTGAACAATTATTGCACACTTTCTGTAAATCCAATAAACTTCATTTCACTTCTCAAATATCACTGTGTGTGTCTCCTATATGATATATTTAATTGACATTTTTTATCGTAACAACCAACAATTTATACAGGAAAATAATGACTATTAACAAGGTTGCCCAAACTTTTGCATCTCACTGTATGTACGTAAGTAGGATTCAGTTAGCGTTGGGAACCCGCGTACCAAATTTCTTGAAGATGGGCCCATAAGTAACAAAGACGGTTGAAAAGTTCAATATGGCGGCCGACAGTGGCATCATACCACCGAAATAAGTACCAAATTTCAGCCTTCTACCTACACGGGAAGTTGGAGAATTAGTGACGTTTGGAAAGTTCAATATGGCGGCTGACAGTGGCATCATACCACCGAAATAAGTACGTACATTGGTTTCGGTTAGCGCAGGGAAGCCGCCTACCAAATTTCGTGAAGATGGGGCCATGAATAAGAAAGTTCAACATGGCGGACGTTGTTGGCCGTTATGACCGTTACTTGTAGAATTTCTAAATGAAACCTGCTTAACTTTTGTAAGTAAGCTGTAAGGAATGAGCCTGCCAAATTTCAGCCTTCGACCTACACGGGAAATTGGAGAATTAGTGACGTTGGAAAGTTCAATATGGCGGCCGACAGTGGCGTCATACCATCGAAATAAGTATGTACATTGGTTTCGGTTAGTGCAGGGAAGCCGCCTACCAAATTTCGTGAAGATGGGGCCATAAATAAGAAAGTTCAACATGGCGGACGTTGTCGACCGTTATGTTACGTGTAGAATTTCGAAATGAAACCTGCTTAACTTTGTAAGTAAGCTGTAAGGAATAAGCCTGCCAAATTTCAGCCTTCTACCTACACGGGAAGTTGTAGAATTAGTGATGAGTGAGTGACTGAGGGCTTTGTCTTTTATTAGTATAGACTAGCAAAATACCCGCGCTTCGCAGCGGAGAATTATATATATATATATATATATACACATATACATACATATATACATATATATACACATATACAAATATAGACATATATATACACATATATATATATACATATATACACACACACACACACACACACATATATACATATACATATCTACATATATACTGTATACACACATAAATATACAAATCTACATATATATATCTACATATATATATTAGGGGTGGGACTCGATTAAAAAAATTAATCTAATTAATTAGAGGCTGTGTAATACTTAATCTTGATGAATGTAATGTAATCAATGTAATATGTAATCACACATGAAAATTTGCCCTAAATCGCAAATTATTTTTTTTAATTTAAAAGGGTTTTAGTGGGCGACAGAATCAAATAATAGACATGGACATGAATATTGTAAACTCAAGCTCTTTTAATTTCTGAAAAAAAAAATGCTTTTAAACTGCATTTCAATTCAAAACAGAAACAAAAATATCATTCCTGGCTAAAATTGGGCAGACTTAAAAATAAAGTGGTATTTTAAGTACTTTCAACATAAAGTGCAGTTTTTCTTCTTAAAAAAATAAGTCAGAAACATAAAAGGTAATTTGACCAGCTTAATCTTTAAACTCTGAGTAACCTTAGCCAAAATTATTTTGTACATTAGGCTAAAACAGTGTGATCATTGAACATTTTGTAATTAGATGTAATTAGAATTACTAACGGTCACGGAAGTCCAATGATCCCCAGTAAGAGCCACAAAGTCCGCTTTCTGTAATGCATCTAATTTTGCTTGCTTTTCAGTGTGCACAAAAGCATGCTTTTATCAAGGCTTCCGTCTTCTAGTCGTTTGAAATAAAATTTTCCTTCGATCAGTCGTAGGAACGCGCTTTATTCCGACTCTTAACATTTTTGTAGCTCTGATGTGTGCATCAATGTAATCGATGTACCAGGAAATCATGCATTGACAAAAGTTTTCCTTTGCTTGGAATTGAAAGTGTGATTAAATGCATTATTTTTTTTAACGAGTTATGGACTACATGTATCGAAGCTTCTCAGCTGTGCTTGTGCTAAGAAAAGGAAACATTTTAAAAATAACGTAACATGATTCTGCGTTAACCGCATATTTTTTCATACATCTCAAACCAAGGGGATGCGAGGGTAAAATGAATCGGGAAGCGCGCGTACATACTCAGTGCATCCCCTCTTGGGAATCGAACCTCACATGTCGGCGCTAGAGGCGAAGCTTGTCTATTTGAGATAATGTAGATCGGAGTATATATATACATATATATATATATATATATATATATATATACCCGCATATCGCAGCGGAGAAGTAGTGTGTTAAAGAAGTTATGAAAAAGAAAAGGGAACATTTTAAAAATAACGTAACATGATTGTCAATATACATTAATTGTTATTGAGTGTTGCTGTCATCAAGGATTTGATTATCATTATTTCTTTCAATCAGGTTCGTATTTGTAGGATGTGTTGTGTTCAAGTTACATTCCGCGTTTGTCAATCGTTGTAAAGATAACAGGCTTTATTCATCGATTCGTTTCTTACTGCATCAATAAACAGCTCGTCTTCTTCTTTATCTGAAACCTGACACACTGCATGCACGGGTTTTTTTTTTACACTGACTTCCTTTAGCGGGACATTGACTTTTTCCACCGTGTGCTTTGTTTCCGCAGTAGCTGCACTTATGAATATGCTTGTATGTATCAGACGCTTCATATTTTTTTGCTGCCTTCTCAATTGTGTAATTCGGTTTTTGTTCAGCACTCTTTGGAACTGTTGCTTTTCGTCCGCGCACTGCGTCAGTTCACGTGAGCCGCTCGGTGTACATGCATCGAAGTTTCCCAGCACTCATGAATATGGTTGTATATGTCACTCGCTCGCTTCTTATTGTTTCGCTGTCTTCTCAATTATATAAGGCATGTTTTCTTCAGCGCTTTTTGGAGCTCTTCCTGGTTTTCTACGTACTTCGTTGACAGTCAGTTCACGTGATTACGTGGGAAGCGTGATGATGTCACACAAAACTCCGCCCCCCCATGGCTTTCGAGCTCAACTCCATTACAGTAAATGGAGAAAAATAGCTTCCAGTTATGACCATTACGCGTAGAATTTCGAAATGAAACCTGCCCAACTTTTGTAAGGAAGCTGTAAGGAATGAACCTGCCAAATGTCAGCCTTCTACCTACACGGGAAGTTCGAGAATTAGTGATGAGTCAGTCATTGAGTGAGTGAGTGAGGGCTTTGCCTTTTATTAGTATAGATAAGAGCAGCTCATTACTGAAAACAGTAAATATAGGAGTCAGGATTGAACCGGGGACCGCTTGATTACAAGTCAGGAGATCTTACCACTACACCATGGAAGCTGTTTTATCATTCTTGAACCTTTTGTGAAAGTGTTTATTTGATCTATGGACTTCAGGCTTCACACATTCTATAGTTTATGCCTACATTTTGTAACATTTATTACTAAATTATGAAAATGTTTCTGTTTTAACAATGTGTTTACACAGATTACTGTAGAAACGGAACACACATGAAATGCATGTGTTCCAAATAACGATCTATTATTTCCACTCTGAAACTCCAGCACTTCACTCCCAGATAATCAAACAAGGCATGACCTGGGAGAACTTTGTGCACGTTCTGCGAAGGTGGGGCATTTAATAGCAGGCTGCTTGCTGCTTGTGTTAATCGACACATTTACAGGACAAAAGAAGCTGACGGAGAGGTGCAAACAGATTTAAGGTGGGCTGGATTTACGAGTTTTCTCGTAGGCTCTGGTAATTCTAGTGTTAAATGTTCGAAACCCTGTATAAGGAGCACATCACGTGGCAAGCCAGCAAGCCAGCAGCTGTTTTCACAAAGAGGATCTGTAAGTGAGTGAGTTTGTTTCCCATTGAAAAACTGTTTAAGAGTGGGTTTCTGAAGGGCCGCCGCGTCCCCCTGCAGCAGTGCTCCTAATGAGAGAGAGAGGTTAGGAGCATGCACTGATATGGCGCATTGCGCACCCACCACACAACAAATCAACTCAGGTTCCAGATTAGGTCCTGTGGCAGACGGCTGGGGGTCCTGCCCAGCCGAGATGCCTAGAAGGGCCAAGAGGAACAATACCTCCCCTGGGTCATGATAGAGGGCAGCCACCCTGGTCTGCATGGGGGCCACGGGAACAGAGCTTGGAAGCTCTTCCCTGTTGGGGCCCGTGGCCATCGCCAGGGGGCGCCCCGACAATGATGAAGCCCTGGATGGCAGCAATTCCGCCACACCAGGAAGTGCTACCGGAAGATCAGGAAGCACCTGGAGCACATCCAGGCCGGGATAAAAGGGGGCCGCCTCACTCCATTCGGAGAGCCGGAGACAAAGCTTGCGAGAGAGAAGTAGAAGAGGCTGAAGAGAAGTAAAGAGAACTGAACCTTTCACAGTCCCAATACATACAGTGTATATATATATTGTCACAAATACGACCATCAAACATTGAGAAGGTTTGGGGCAGCCACCCGTATAATTGTTCCCGGCTGCAAAACTGATTCGCAAACAAAGACATGTTCATTCAACTGAGTCCAAAACAGAACTGAACTTCTGGAAATTAGATGGCGGCTTTAAAGGACAATAAAGGAAGTGATGTCATCGACACCGGAACCTGAAGTGATGTCATTGGCTGCCCCAGAGCCGGGCAGGATTTCCTTTGAAAGGTCTGCAAAAGATTGAGAGGGAAAATTAGTGCACTTTGCCACCCCCTGGTTTGGCATGGAATCACATGTATTCAAGCCCTTTAGTTGTCTCCTAAACACACGTGTGTGACAGGGCCCCCCCACTCAGCCCAGAGCCGTCGGGAAGGGCGTTGTGCACCGAGAGGTCCTGAACGCAGGAGAGAGCATCGGTGTTGGCGTGGAGAGAACCCTTCTGATGAATGAGCGAGAACTTATAAGGTTGTAAATCAAGGAACCACCTTGTGACTCGAGGGTTTGACTCCTTATGCAGGGCCATCTACTGTAAAGGTGCATGGTCCGTAACAAGGGTAAACTCCCGACCCAAGAGGTAGTACCTGAACTGTGTAATCGTCCACTTAATCGCAAGAGCCTCTCTTTTCACTGCCGCATACCTGGTCTCCCGATCCAGTAGTTTTCAACTCAGGAACATGACGGGGTTTTCAGCACCTTCAACGCTTTGGCTCAGCACTGCTCCTAGGCCTGTGTCCAAAGCGTCCATCTGGAGGATAAAAGGCAGTGAAAAGTCAGGTGCCTTTAAAACAGGTCACCGAAGGCTGCCTCAGTCCATACCACAGTGTTAGGATCCCTCTTATTTGTTAAATTAGTCAAGGGCACGGCTCTCTCCGAAAAGCGTGGTACAAACCGGCGGTAGTACCCTGCCAAGCCGAGAAATGCCTGGACCTGCTGCTTGGTTTGCCGACGGGGCCATGTCAGAATGGCTTCTATTTTAGAGCAATGTGGCTTCACAGTACCACGACCCACCATGTAGCCCAAATATTTGTCTTCTTCCAAATCCAAAGAAACATTTTTTTGGATTGATTCGAAGACCAGCTTCACCCAGCGTCCGTAATACTGCTCAGACGTGCTGTAGGTGTTTCTTCCAGGTGCTGGAATAGATGACGACGTCATCCAGGTAGGCAGCACTATACGTGTTATGGGGCAGAGCACTTTGTTCACCAGATGCTGGAAAGTTGCAGGAGCCCCATGCAACCCGAATGGAAGGACACGATACTGCCAGTGCCCACTAGGGGTGTTAAAAGCGGTTTTACCCTTTGCAGAATCCGTTAAAGGAACCTGTCAAAACCCTTTGGTCATGTCAAGTGTGGTCAGATATTCAGCTTGTCCAAGCCTCTCAAGGAGGTCGTCCACTCGAGGCATTGGATAAGCATCAAATTGTGAGACCTGATTAAGCCGAAGGAAGTCATTGCAAAACCTCCAACTCCCGTCAGGCTTAGAAACCAAGACAATTGGGCTGGACCAGGGACTATGACTCTCCTCTATGACTCCTAGATCAAGCATGTGCTTGATTTCCAGTTTCACTTCAGCCTTCTTTGCCTCGGGAAGACGATAGGGGCGTTCTCAGATTATGACCCCGAGCTCAGTCACAATATCGTGGGCAATCAGAGAGGTCCTGCCAGGTTTTTCATCTACCACCTTCGGGATGGACGAGATAACTGCTTCGAGCTCTTGCCTCTGTCGGGTATTCAAATTACACCCAAAGTTAAGGGTGTTAACCTTTCACGGTTTCAGCAGATTCACTTGATATATCCGCTTACTTGGTTGACGATGGCAAGAAGAGGGCAAGTAGTTTACAGTGGGAGGTGGGAACCAACACCATGACTCGATCCCTCGGTTGAAACTCCCGAAGTGTCATGCCATGGTCATAATAGTGGTCTGGTGCTGCTTGTGCCTCCTCCATGTGACTTTGTAATATGGGTCGAATTTTTTCAAATCTCTAATTGCGCGATATACTCCAAAATATTAGTCGAGGGAAGAGCCTCTCCTTCCCAACCTTCTTTTAAAATGTCCAATATGCTCTGGGGTTGTCGTCCATATAATAATTCAAAGGGCGAGAACCCAGTTGAGGCTTGAGGGACTTCCCTGTAAGCAAAGAGTACGAGGGGGAGGAGTTGATCCCATTCCTCCCATCCCCGCTGACCACCCTGCGAAGCATTTGTTTGAGAGTCTGATTAAATCTCTCTACTAAACCGTCGGTTTGAGGATGATACACGGCGGTTTTCAAGTGCTTTATTTTAAGTAACTTGGCCATTTCCCTGAACGTTTCTGAAGTAAACAACATTCCTTGGTCCGGAACTAGATAAAGGGAGCGGAGTCTGCACTGGTTCTTTCCAAAATCCGACATGCAATCCCCACCCGACAGCTCAGCCCAGGAACTCTCACACCTGCACATGATTCAGGTCCGGTCCCGTTCTCTTCTGGGTTTTCTCCATCCTGCCGACTGCACCACTGTCACAAAAATGACCATCAAACATTGAGAAGGTTTGGGGCAGCCACCCGTATAATTGTTCCCGGCTGCAAAATTGATTTGTAAACAGACATGTTCATTCAACTGAGTCCAAAACAGAACTGAACTTCTGAAGAAAAGATGGCAGCTTTAAAGGCCAGTAAAGGAAGTGATGTCATCGATACCGGAACCTGAAGTGATGTCATTGGCTACCCCAGTGCCGGGTGGGATTTCCCTAGAATGGTCTGCAAAAGATCGAGAGGGAAAATTATTGCACTTCGCCACCCCCTGGTCTGGCAAAGAATCACATGTATTCAAGCCCTTTAGTTGTCTCCTAAACACACGTGTGTGACAAAATATATATATATATATGTATAAATACAGTTTATATACACACACACACACACACACACACATATATATACATATATACAGGGTGGCCCACGAAAAAGTAGCCCGCCTCCCTGGCGAAAAAAGGCGTCCTTCCATAAAGAAAGAAAGAACTTGAAATGCAAAAATCTTTACTCACTCTTTACAGAAAGTGCTGAAAATGATTCTTTGTGGAATGGAATACATGTCGCTCAGCTCGTACTCACACGTTTGCACTACATCTAAACAGCTTTCGTGATGAGGGTAGTCAATTGGCGCGCCACTCTGGCAGGAAGGCGGGCTACTTTTTCGTGGGCCACCCAGTAGTATATATATATATATATATATATATATATATATATATATATATATATATATATATATATATATATAGTGAGACATGCCCAAACACCATCAGACAGACACAGCAACTTTATAAAAAGCACGTTTATTTTCTCCTCCATCATACAGTCCCGCAAAACACACTGTGCTCCTCACACCAATCACCGCTCCTCCGGGTTTCTCTTTCTCCCTCTCTGTCCTTGGATAGCCTTTCCTCTCTCCATGGGAGCCTTGTCCTGTTCCCACTACCACTCCCGACTCTAGCTCCCAGACTGTAGGAAGACGGGCCCTTTTATACTCACCCGGATGTGCTCCAGGTGTTCCCTCTGACGACACTTCCTGATGTGGTGGAAGTGTCGGGAGAGCACTCAGAAGCACTCCTGGCGTCCCCGGAGGGATCCTCCTCCATCTTCCCGGGTGTGGCAGAAGTAGATCATTCACGGGCCCTCTGAAATTCGGGGTGCCCCCTGGCGGTGGCCACAGTCCCAACAGACATGAGCCTCCTTGCTCTTGCACACAGTCATATAAAAAAGTCTGGGAACCCATCTCAGCCTGCATAATAATTTACTCTACTTTCAACAAAAAAAAAAACAGTGGTATGTCTTTCATTTCCTTGGAACATCTGAGTACTGGGGTGCTTTCTGAACAAAGAGTTTTAGTGAAGCAGTATTCAGTTGTATGAAATTAAATCAAATGTGAAAAACTGGCTGTGCAAAAATGTGGGTACCCTTGTAATTTTGCTGATTTGAATGCATGTAACTGCTCAATACTGATTACTTGCAACACCAAATTGGTTGGATTAGCTCGTTAAACATTGAACTTCATAGACAGGTATGTCCAATCATGAGAAAAGGTATTTAAGGTGGTCAATTGCAATTTGTGCTTCCCTTTGACTCTCCTCTGAAGAGTGACAGCATGGGATCCTCAAAGCAACTCTGAAAAGATCTGAAATCAAAGATTGTTCAGTATTTGTCCTGAATCTTACTTGAACTGTGTCCCAGTTAAATACATGTCCGGTTGAATTGGAGTGTGCATATATCAGAGACCGTGGGTCCTTCCTAATGACAGCATTGCAATTTCGCTTGTATGAATGTTGCGAATGTGTTAGATGTTTATTCGATGTATACAGCTTGACATGCACTGCATGGTATACTGTTTACTGTGTTTTGTGTTTGTGCTGCAGATTTCTTGCTTTTGGCATTAAAAGAACTGTACAAATATCGTTTCCCACTTTATGCGCTACTTTAATGCCTGATCTGGAAAGGATGCATGATGTGGTTAACTGATACACCACAGTAATATGGAAGACTGTGCCAGGTAGAATGGGAGATCGGGTTGGGAGATTGGATTGGTGCCAATTATTTGCTGAGGTCTGGGGCCTTCCAAAAATCCATAAACCCCTTCGAAATTCAGACTTGTGGTCAGCCTAACAGAAGGGCCAACATATAACTTATCGAAAAGACTTTCTCAAATACTCATTTCGGATTATTCAGTTAATAGCACATGGCATTGCAGTTACTGAAGTATATATCTATTGGCGATGATGAAATCATGGTCTCATTTGATGACCCCATCATAACGGCTCAAATAAAGCTGACCATAAAGGACATAATGCTTTTAACATCACTTTGCCAGAATACTCACTTACATTTTAATGGGAAATATTACACGCAGAAAGAAGGCATGCCAATGGGATCTTCACTATCAGGGCTCTTAGCCAAACTGGTTATACAGTGATTTGAAAGCCTGGCACTAACTCAGTTCAGACCTAAGCTTTCGATACACTATGTTGATGATACATTCGTCATATTAAAAAGCAACATGATAAATGAATTCCACAGCCACGTCAATTCAGTATTTCCCAGAAATTCTGCTCACCATAGAAAGAAAAATGAACAGACGCATCAAACAATGGACATCTTCATTGTAAGGGGTAACAACGCCTCTTTAATTACAAGTGTTTAATCACAAAGACTGTTATGCGGACAAAATATTACACTTTGGAAGCAATCACCCCTTATATAAACAGTGTTGTATTAAGACATTGTTCAAAAGGATATACACACACAGTAATACAAATGAAATTAAAAAGAATGAAAGACATTATCTGTTCTATCTGTTCCATCTGCTTACATCAAATGACTACTCCAAAACATTTATCAAACAATGCTTACACAGGTGGTGTCACAGACCTCAGCAAACAATTGGCACTAAGCCGATCTTCCATTCTACCTGGTACAGTCTTCATTATCACCATGGCATATCTTAAACCACAGCACGCATCCTCTCCAAAATAGGCATTAAAGTAGTGCATAAACCAGGAACCACTCTGTGGATAGCTCTTTTTACTGCCAAAACGCAGTATACAGCATACCGTACAGTGCATGCCCAGCTGTATATGTGGGACAAACATCTAAAACAGTCGTAACATGCATACAAGAACATCATGATGCTGTAAGAAGAAAGGTCCCACGGTCTCTGATGCATATATATACACATCAATTCAACCAGGCACACGTTTAACTGGGACACAGCTAAAGTAAAATTCAAGGCTAATGCTTAAAATGCCAGAGAGCTGGATTAGTCATGGCTATCAAATGAAAATGCCATTAACAGACATTTGGACATGAACCCGGCATATGTAGGCTTATAAAGAACAGCATCCAAATAATAAAAAGACTTTATCAACACACTCTGAACCCCACCTTACTAATACATCCCTCTTGCAACCACAAACCTAACCCCTCCTCATTTGCTAAATATTGCCTTTGATTCCTGTATGTGTAATCCTGTAGTTGGAGTGGTGGCTCTGAGGCTAGAGATCTGCACTGGCAATCAGAAGGTTGCCGGTTTCAAACACGTAAATGCTAAAAGGGACTCTGCTCTGTTGGGCCCTTGAGAAAGGCCCTTACTTGCAATTGCTGAGCGCTTTGAGTAGTGAGAAAAGTGCTATATAAATGCAAAGAATTATTATTATTAATTATTTTCCTCTGATGATGACACCCGAGAGGTGTTGAAAGCTCAGGAATAAAACATCCTTTTAATATACATGATTCATTTTCTCCCTTTGTGGATTTCTAGCTATAAATACGCAAACTGCATCACAGACTTTTACTTTTCTCTCTCTCTCTACATATACATTTATATATCTATATCTATTTATATATATATACATGCATATATACACACACACACACAAACTTTCAGTATATACTATACAGTATATATCAGTTACAAAATGTATGCACAACTCCTTCTCAATGCTCACTTAATGTGAGCAATGTAAGCCTAGTGGTATATTCGGACCCAGACACAGACAGGCAGACACCGAATTTCCCCAAACACACACGTTTATTCTTCTGCTCTCTGCACAACACAATCACAGTGCACTAATCACCAATAATATAGTCCTTTAGACTTCCTTCTGCCGCCTCCGCTCCTCCCTTTGCAAGTTTTGTCCTCCTCCTCACGACTCTGGCTTTCCAAATAGAGCGAGGCAGCTTCTCTTATAGCACACCCGGAAGTACTCCAGGTGCCCCACAATTAATCCGGCAGCACTTCCGGGTGTGGCGGAAGTGTTGCATGTGCATCCAGCTCCTCTTTTGGCAGCACTTCCAGGTGTGGCAGAAGTGCTGAAGACCACAGTTTCGGAGCTGTCCAGGTGCCCCCTGGCGATGGCCACGTCCCCCCACAGGGTTTAGCTTCCAAGCTCCGTGGCCCTGAAGTAATCCAGGAAGACTGCCCTCTTTCATTCTGGGGAATATACTGCCCCTTTCCCGGTCCTTCCCTTCTCTCGGCATCCGGGTGGGGCAACGTCCCCTGACGTCTGTCATAGCCTATAAATACCAGGCTAAGAAATAATCATTATAAGGCAAATAACAAATGCAGCAGGCCGTTTGGAGTAACTAGTTGTTCATTAAAACTGGGAAGAAAACTGCAGATGAGAAAAAAAATAACCAAAAAAAAAAACAAGTTAAGTGCAAACTCCACACTAGTAGTAGCACTATGTGGCACAGCAGAAACATTGGGACCATAATTATAAGCCAATGACAAAGGGTGAACCACACATGAGCACTGGTAGGCGATAGACAAGTGAGTAAGAAAGAGTGAGAGAAAAACAGAACAAGTCAGCGGACCAAAAGACAATAAATAGTTAATCTGTTGCTCTGTTCTGCCAGTCCAGTTCAGTTGACACTAATACCATCCTGATATGGGGAAATGCTGAAACTTCTTTCAAGTTGGTATAAATGGACTGCCAGAATGGGGCAAAGGATCAACAATTTGTTGGCACTGTTCCAGAGCCTAGAACCTGAAGGGTACTGCAAGATGGGGATGCATAAGGTTTAATGGAAGCCAATCAAAATCTCTCTAGCTACAAGGCGGCAACAAGAATTCCTAAGTAGAAGCTACTCTGGCACTGTTTTCAACAAGTCCATTTGACCATTAGGGGAACTCTTGAGGAGGACATGAACCAAGAAAAATGAAAAGACACCACAAATCCAACAACAAAGGGCTTTAATGTATGAAAAAGCATTGAGTGATATGTATGGGCACAGGATTACATACAAAAGGTAAAACAACAAATACTAAACCACTCAAGGGCCTGACGATATAATATAGTTTAACACCTGCGTAGCATCTTCCTCCTTCTCCCACCTATAATGTTACAGAATCCCCCACCACCTTCATATCAGGCAAGCCCTTGCATTAATTCTGCTCATGCTAACTCAGCTAAGGAATCAGAGTGGTACTTTTAAGAGCATACCATGGAAGACTTTGTGAGCACTGGCCATTGAGCCTATAAGCATTTCTGGGTTGCTCAAAACCCCTTGGGAGTCATCCAGCTATCCCCTGAAAGGGTCAGAGCACACCTGCATCCTGGAGGACTGACCACTGGCTTGGTGGCCTCCTTTGACAGCATTCTGCCTACTGTCCGGGGAATCACTTTCTTCATCCTCTAAATGGCTCCCTGATTTACTACTGTTGCAATATCCTAATAATCAACATAATTTCTTAGAAACATCTGCATTTCTCTGTAGATGCAATCCAATTTTGAAACTGGGCTACATGGCATTGCATTGTTTGGATGGGGCCCCCCAACTCAAATAATTGTTGCTGATGGCTAAATGAAAAATATATTGTTTTTATTACAATACAACAAGTGAATAGTAAATGTGCTGATACACTGAAATGAAAAGAAAAAAAATCTTGGCTGACGTTATAGTCATAATTTAACCTTTGTCTTGTACTTATTAACCAGCAAGAATTAATTAGCCTTCGCAAACCCCCAAAACAAACCTCTGTTCTCACAAATTATGGCTACAGTTCCCCTTTGCCAGCGATCCTTCATGCCTAAATTGCATCAATCACTTCTAAATTCCGGACTGTGAGTGTTGGCATGGAGTTGTCAGGATTACTGTGTGTTAATCCTTTTGTGCCTCTTAAAGATATCTTTGAAAGAACTGCACTTCTGCCCATTTGCACGTCCATGGCTATTTCATCTGCATCAACCCTGACTGCTGAGGCCTCAAAGCAAGGGGGACTAGGTATGGGCCCATGCCAGCACCCATTGTATTTTATAACTTGCTGCTCATGTGGAATTAACTCTCTAATTTCTTCTCTGACTAGTGTGGAACTTTTTAAAATATGGATGTTATCAAGATCATTGCATGTCTTATGCTAATTTTAGACTTATTCTGTAGCTGGTGCCTTTCTGCCAGTTGGGCAACCAGTTACAAATATTGTAAAAGTGTATTTTAATCAATGCATACTTGTACAGTTAATTCAAATTATTTAGGCATTTGTGGTACTTTCTGTTGGAATATAAATATTCTTTCTCCTCTTTATACCCTAGGGTGAGAGTGCAAAATGAATAAATGACCGCTGAGTGCCACAGATAAAATTACGTTAGTTCTTATCATCACACAGCACATATCCAATAAAGACTGATGAAAACAGCTCCATTATTTAAAAAGTCATTAAAGCAGTAGTGAAAAGGTTCTTAAAGTTTATTACTCTGAAATTCCCAACTTGTGCATTATAGCACCCCCAGGTGATCATATATTAAACAAATAAGTGACTCGCCAAACAATCAATCCTCCACATTGTTGAACTGACCTAAAATAAAAACAATGAAAATTACCTCATGTAGAAATTTTATTCAGAACACACTAAATGTTAAATGTGTCAGTTTATTTTTGTAACTCTGTCATTCAGCTTCCTGTACTTACTGTATCTAAAATTACTCCATAACAGGAAATGTTATATACATAAAAAATATACATTTTTTTCTTTTTTTGTTATTTTCACAAAAAAATATGCCATTAACAAATACTCAAGTGATCTGCAAAATATTGGCACGACATATCTTTAAACACCTGGCAACATGTTGCATGTCGATTAGCACATGCAAGTCAGAATTTGAAGGTACTCTGTACATGAGACAATAATGCACACCTTAAAGACACATCGGTTAGTTTAACTTAACATATAACACAACATAACATAACATAATCTTAAAACTGCTTAATTTCATTTAGGGATGAGGCAGTCCTGAATCTACTCCAGCACTATTGGGTGCAAGGTAGGAAATAACCATTAATTGAACCCTAATCTACTGCATGACCCACTCACATGAACGGCAAAACTGACACTCAAACTGCGTCAGCTTTTCAAGTGACAGCAAAGTTCAGATTCTTTGGTAAATCTACGCAAATCTATGCAAATTGGCTTGGCATATGAGAGTATGTGCCCTTGTTTACGTCTGTCCTGAGATGGACTGATGCCCCAGTCCAGAGATGCCGCCTGCCTTGCACCCAACGATGACAGGATGGGCTCCAGTCTCCTTAATCCTCAGCTCTGCTATGGTCAAATGGTATCAAAATGCATAGCTGGATGAATTAACAGTCAGTGAATGCTTGTTCCCATAGGACTGCCCCATTTTTCCTTTCCTATTCTGGCAAGAGAAAATCAGAATGTAGAAGTTTTGAAAAATGAGTGCCTGAGATGTCGTAGTATAACTTGCTCCATACAAGATTGCAGATTTCCTTTGCAACCCATGGCAATCAGTATATTAAGAAAGGACAAATAAAACTGAGACACTTCTGTTATGTGCTGTCAGGATCGGTTTCTGCTCAACACAATTTAGACCAAATAACAGTTTTTGGTTGTGGAAAGCCAAAATATGTATTGCTTTTTACCAAACTATAACTAAGAAAACATAATTACAGCACATAAGAGATCATTACTGTTTTTAGTTATTTTTTTATTCTCTCACCTATTTATATTATCCAAATGCATGCCAAATCCATCAGTCATGCTGTTAAATTAATGAAGAATTTCTATGCCAACTTAAGGCATCATATGTTGTCATTGTTATTATGACTAACATCTACATTAATATCAAAACCACTTAAATCAGAAAGGTAGAGCCTAACATGACAGCAATTGGTACAAGGTGTCGGTCTATTGCTGGGCATACGCAACCACAACAATGCCATTTTTACAGTTGCTAGTTTACCTAACCTGCACATCTTTGAGCAGGTGGGAGTGAAACCTACACAGACAAGAAAGAAACATGCAAACTTCATACTTGGCAATAATCTGTCACTAGATTCAGACCTAGGATTTTGGATTCACTAGCAAAAACAGTGTTAACTGTTGCACCATAGTGTTGCCATATTTAGCTAAATCCATAAAACAAACACCTTAGTAGAGGTCAAGAATGTAAAGTCCGGATAGATTCTGCTCGAGGCATCCATAATGGAGGTAAATGCAAGAAGGAGCTACCAAAAGGTTGTTGGAATCTGTCATGGTGATAAATCTATGACCCACTGGTGAACACCAATGGTAAAGCTTTCATATTCAAGAAAATGACCTTCCATGCTTTGTTAGCAGGACGGACTCCAGATCGGACTATGAGAAACTGACAGGCCTAATATAGCTGGCTGCGCCTGAAGTGAAAGCCTTTGTGTGTGTGTGTGGAATTTGGTGAAACAATAAAGAATGACTTTTAAATATAAGAATATAACACGTTCATAAAAGAGAACAGACTATTCCATGACCTCATACAGATAATTTTAAAAAATAATCGAGACTTCCACTTCAACTACTCAACTCAGCAGTTTGTTGCAGATTATGGATGCATCCATAATACAAGAGAAAAGTGTGGCAAAACTATACATATTATACAATTGTACTTGTAAATATTTATCTCTGTAAGTACATTATTTGTTCACCTACTTATTTTGCATCTTTAAAACTTGTGAACTCTGCTGTAATGGTAACAAACAATTCTCTACCAAAAACTTATCCAGATGCAGCTTCTTTCATTTAGCTTTTTTTTCTTAAGCTTCTATCTGTATTTTCCTCATTCCTAGTGATAGCTTCAATATAAGAATCCATAAAGGCTACAAAGATAAAGCGACCTATACATCGAAATAATAATAACAACAAAAACAAAAAAAAATGCTATGGCCATCTAATAAAGACGCAATGACAACTTGAAAAAGAATTTATTGACATTAAAAGAAAATGTATAGTTTCTGTTAATTTGGCATCTTCTTTTCTTGTTTCTGCATACTGTCTGTAGCTTGAAAGACTGTGAGATATGAAATGTGTCAGAGCTTTGGGTAAATGATGCAGGAAGTTGGTCCACATGAATATATTTACTCTTCAGCAGTTCAGCATTATTTCTGATATTGTTCAATTGCCTAGAGAAAAGATCCACATATACAGTGGCTAAAAAGTATCTAGACACCTTTAGTTTCTGCACACTTTATTGTGTTGTAGATGTAATTTAAAATTGTGTAACCACCAGGGGGCACATGGAGCCCCAAACCCAATATACAGTAATACCAAAACA
Source organism: Polypterus senegalus (assembly GCF_016835505.1). Classification (NCBI taxonomy): domain Eukaryota; kingdom Metazoa; phylum Chordata; class Cladistia; order Polypteriformes; family Polypteridae; genus Polypterus; species Polypterus senegalus. Next base: position 119,492,080 of record NC_053160.1, on the reverse strand, counting down.
CTTTTGAGTTAAAATATAAAGAACATTTATTCCAACAATGTACTGTTTCACAATCACCTCTCCAGAAATCAGCCAAAATACACAATAATTACACAATTGTCCTCCTTTCTCCTCCAGCTGAGTGTTGGCTCTCTTTTATGTCGGACCAGGAATGCTTCTGTCACCATGCCATGCATTTCTGCACTCCATATCCCAAGCACCTCTGCCACTGTCACAGCTGAGTTCCCATATTCCACCAGAAATCTGTCTGTTGCTCCTCTATGGCATTCCATATGGGTACCAAATCACCCCATTTTCTGGCTGGGATGCCTGTCCTCCTTCTGCAATGGATAAATTCAGCATTTTTCCTCATCAATATACACTCAAGGACCCATAATAACAAAATGAAAACATGTTTTCAGAAAGATTTGCTTATGTATAACAAAAATCATAAATTTAAACCTCATTTATGTAAGTATTCAGACCATTTGCTCTGGTACTCCAAATTGTGGTCAGGTGAATCCTGTTTGCTTTAATTATTCTTGAGATGTGTCCAGAACTGGAATGGAATCCCTCTGTGGCAAACTGAATTGATTGGACACAATGCATTTCAGGAGAAAAACATGCCATGAAGTCCAAGGAACTCTCTGTTGACCTCTGTATTAAAATTATGGTGAGGTATAAATCAGGGTAAGAATCTAAAAATGATTCTAAAGGTTTTGAGTGTTCACAGAAGCATAGTTGCCTCAAAAATTGTGAAATGGAGGAAGTTTAGAACCACCAGGGACCTCATATATAAATGGTGTGCTTGCACAAAAATGTTGCGTACGCCCTGTTCCATGCAGCTTTATCAAATACATTGGCATTAACCGCATATAGTTAGTTTAAGGCATCACATATTTTAGTTTAAGGCATCTGATTGTAATCAACCTATAACTATATAATGGTTATTGGCCAAAATATTCCAAATACTATAGCTGCTTTTGTGTTGTTACTTTTCAGTACAGTAATTCCTCGCTATATCGTGCTTCGACTTTCACGGCTTCACTCTATCGCGGATTTTATATGTAAGATATCTAAATATATAACGCAGATTTTTCGCTGCTTCGCGGGTTCTGCGGACAATGGGTCTTTTTACTTCCTGTACATGCTTCCTCAGTTGGTTTGCCCAGTTGATTTCATACAAGGGACATTATTGGCGGATGGCTGAGAAGCTAACCAATCAGACCACGCAGTTAAGTTCCTGTGTGCTGATTGGCTCAGTGACGGAGAACTGAATTCGATTCCACGGCGTTAACCAGGAAGTCTCGTCTTGCTCATTCAGCATCAATGTGTTTCACTGTGTAAAGAGTTAACTTTTGTGCTCTTTTGTGTTTATTGTGCATAGTCAAGCCCTTCATTATGGCTCCAAAACAATCTGCTCTTGCTACTGCTTCAGGGGCCGTGCCCAAGCGCCAACAGAAGATGTTAACAATTGCCGAAAAGTTAAAAGTTTTGGATTTGTTGAAGGAAGTGAAAAACTACAACGCTGTAGGACGCCATTACGGCATCAATGAGGCTACGATTCTTTTTATTTAAAAAATAGGAAAGGAATATAAGATCTACGGCCGCAGTGTCCTTTTAACCAGGGTGCAAAACGAGTTGTAAGTGGATGTAATAAGGCAGTAGTCTGGATGGAATCTGCTTTAGGGATTTGGATTGAAGACTGCCGGAAGAAGAACAACGGTGGTGTTTCACAGTTGCTTGAAGAGGCTCCTTTAGAAGAGCTGTAACACTCTCCTTTGTTGTGCAGTAAAACTAAACTCATCGTTATCGGACAAGTCATCGTGTCATTGTTGGTGAGTAACCATAATTAATTTTCTACTTACAGTACTTAATACATGTACGTACATTTAGTGTCACTGTACACACATTTACTGTATACAATTTTTCTTGCATTGTACATATTTATTGCTGGTGGCCTGTCTATCGTAATGGCTGTAACATATTTGATATTGGAGATGCTCGATATCTTTAAAATAATATTTAGGTTTTACTGTATATCAACAGTGTGTTTACATACATAATTTCAATGAATCTTACCTAATATCTAAGAGTTTATCAAAGTGTTTATGCTGTATAACTGTGCGGGGAATATTTATAAATAGTGTGGGAGAGTTTATAATGGCTTAAAATATATAAAAATAACCATACAAACATATGGTTTCTACTTCGCGGATTTTCATCTGTTGCGGGGGGTTCTGGAACGCAACCCCCGCGATCAAGGAGGGATTACTGTACCCCACTGAGTATTATTACTGATTGTCTCTGAGTGTGGAAACACAGCTCTACAGCAGGTTATTGGAAAGCTCTACAGCAGACTGTGTCAACAGCAGAGAGAATTATCAGTGTAAAGCTTCTAGCGCACGCTCCCTCAGCCATGGGCACAGTCTATTTGAACTTCTCCTATTCTGCAAATGCTTCAGAGCCGTTCCTGCAAAAACCTTGAGTTTCAGAAACATCCATCCATCCATTTTCCAACCCGTTGAATCCAAACACAGGGTCACGGGGGTCTGCTGGAGCCAATCCCAGCCAACACAGGGCGCAAGGCAGGAACCAATCCCGGGCAGACAGTTTCATCCCAAGTTTCATCCCATCCTCAATCAATCCATCAAGTGCTCCCAGTAGAATTGTTTGCACTTATAAGTACAATTACCTCACTGTAAACTTGCATCACATTTGTAATATTGCACAACCTGAGCCACTTATGCTTTCATATTATATATTTTTAATTGTTTTTTATTCTATTATTGTTTTTTGATGTTATTTTACCATTTTATTGGAAAATAAGTTTATGGAGGATTTGCATATTGAATCTCACTGTACCATTAAATAACAATAAAGGAATTCAATTCAATAGAAGAGAGTGTGTATTTACAGATGATGAGGACTGGCTTCTGAGTCGATTTAGATTTCCAAGCGCTATCTTCTTGAAGCTCTTGATATCATTTTCAGATGAAATTTGGTAAAGTATATCTAATATATAAAATAGAGTCGATCGATGTATGTATGTGTGTATGTACAGTGCATCCGGAAAGTATTTACAGCGCATCACTTTTTCCACATTTTGTTATGTTACAGCCTTATTCCAAAATGGATTAAATTCATTTTTTCCTCGGAATTCTACACACAACACCCCATAATGACAACATGAAAAAAAGTTTACTTGAGATTTTTGCAAATTTATTAAAAATAAAAAATTGAGAAAGCACATGTACATAAGTATTCACAGCCTTTGCCATGAAGCTCAAAATTGAGCTCAGGTGCATCCCATTTCCCCTGATCATCCTTGAGATGTTTCTGCAGCTTAATTGGAGTCCACCTGTGGTAAATTCAGTTGATTGGACATGATTTGGAAAGGCACACACCTGTCTATATAAGGTCCCACAGTTGACAATTCATGTCAGAGCACAAACCAAGCATGAAGTCAAAGGAAGTGTCTGTAGACCTCCGAGACAGGATTGTCTCGAGGCACAAATCTGGGGAAGGTTACAGAAAAATTTCTGCTGCTTTGAAGGTCCCAATGAGCACAGTGGCCTCCATCATCCATAAGTGGAAGAAGTTAGAAACCACCAGGGGCCTCATGTATAAACGGTGCGTACGCACAGAAATGTTGCGTAAGAACTTTTCCACGTTCAAATCGCGATGTATAAAACCTACACTTGGCGTAAAGCCACGCACTTTTCCACGGTACCTCATGCCTTGTCGTACGCAAGTTCTCCACTCGGTTTTGCAGACTGGCGGCACCCAGCGTCAAAGCAGTGCTACTGTTCTTGTGTGATTACTCATTATTTTCATGGCGCGCTTTATAAATACACAGAAACTAACCGCATATTGTTTATTAGTGTAATGCATCTGATTGTAATTAACTCGTAACAATATAATGGTCCAGGGAACAGCCATAGTATTCCAAATACCATAACTGCTTTAGCGTTGTTACTCTCACTTCTTCTTCTTCTTCTTTCAGCTCCTCCCGTTAGGAGTTGCCACAGCGGATCATCTTTTTCCATATTACTCTCACTGCACGACTCGGAGTATTTATATCACTGTATCTGAGTGTGAATCACAGCAGCAGCTGATCGGAAAGAGAATTATCGGTATACAGCTTTAAGGACACGCTACCTCAGCCACTGCAAAATGTTTTAAAGCCTTTCCTGTACGGACCTCGGTTCAGAAACAGTTTAATCCCAAGAACTTTAAATGCAGTCAATCAATTGCTCCTTGTAGAACTGTTTGTACTTATAAGTACAATCACCCCACTGTAAACTTGCACTACAGTTATAATATCTCACAACCTGGGCCACTTTATAAAGCGTATTTACATATGATGACAATATCATTTTTAAGGTGAAATGCAGCAAAATATGTTTGTTAAATTATACACATAAAACTTTAACTTCATTTAAATAATCTATATTCTTCACTGGGAGTGTCGTGAAGGATAGAATAATTAAACATGTACTACGAAGATATTTCAATGTTCTTTAAGCGTTTTGAAGAATCGGCTAAGCTTACAGATGGCTTAACTTCTATTACAGAGCTGATTGTGTGGCGATCGGTTACTTGGGAAAGAAAAGCAAGGACTCTTGGGCGGCACACCAATATATATTGAATATAAAACAGAAAGAGAAAATAACAACACAGCTAAAAATGCAGCAACAAATTTCGACAAAAGATAAATGCTTGTCATGAGCACGAGGCTCATGAAACACATGTTTAATAATGTGCTTTAGCTCCTATCATCATGAAAATGACATCACGTATACATCTCAGTATTTTAGTTATTCAGAGAGCTGTAATATCACAAATGTAATGGACTCTGTGTCCAGTTGGAGGAAGAGAGCCAGTTTAAGAAGCAAGTAGTGATTCACACACATAGATCACATACGAGTAGAAGATCAAATACAAAACAAAGCATTTAACGTGCTACTTTAATTACGATGTAATTTTGAGAAACTGGTTAATTAAACGATTTTAAGATGAAGTTTATAATGTTCTACTAAATGACAAAATAAACTACGTGATTAAAGTGGAAAATTCGAGATTAAAGTTGACATTTCGTGCTTTTTCCCCACCGTGTGCCTTTTTTCTCTGTACCCTAATAAACTTTCATATGACACTCAGACAGTGGGCTTACAACTCTTCTTTTCACGGCAACTTTGATATGTGACTTCTTTTTTATTTCCGGCACTGTGCGATTTTGTGAATGTGAGCTTTCAAGTTTCTCCAACACGCTATGTCACTCGATCAACTTCATTTTGTTGATTATACCACGGTTTATTTGAACAAATAGTATGTTTTCCTTTGCCTCCAATTGGTATTCGCTGAAATTCTTATATTTTCCCCGTGCTTTTCCCATTGTCTTTTCACAGAAGGCTGCGCTTAAGGGCGATTTATATTGATTTGCATATTCAAATAGGCGTAATTCTGGGAGGATTTGGGGCGTTACAAAATGCGCGTGCACGAGCGTTAGTTTTCACGCTGATCGGGATTTATGTAGCGGAAGAACGTGGAAGTTGGAGTACGCACAGATTCCTGCATCTGGATTTTTCTGTGCGTAAGCACATTTCGGCTTTTGTGCTTACGCCATGTTATAGTGCGAGTTCTACGCACGGCATTATACATGAGGCCCCAGGACTCTTCCTAGAGCTGGCCGGCCATCTAAACTGAGTGATCAGGGGAGAAGGGCCTTAGTCAGGGAGGTGACCAAGAACCCGATGGTCACTCTGTCAGAGCTGTCTGTTTGTTAGATGGCAGCACGGTTCAACACAAATGCTCCTTACAAACGCCCTCCGACATATTTTAAATAAGGTAAATTCATCTCACTGTGGTGCTTATTCCATTCGTAATACCATGTAACACATTATAATTGTCCTGCTTTTCACTAATATACCCATGCCACCGAAAAAAAGACATAGAATTGGAACGACCACTTCAGATGCCAGAACAAAGTCTACACTGTGTGCACAATTATTAGGCAAGTGAGTATTTTGACCATATCATCATTTTTATGCGTATATTCCAACTCCAAGCTGTATTAACTTGAATGCTTATTGGATTTAAGCACATCAGGTGATGTGTATTTGTGTAATGAGGGAGGGTGTGGCCTAAGGAGATCAACACCCTATATCAAGGTGTGCAGAATTATTAGGCAGCTAGTTTTCCTCGGCAAAATGGGCCAAAAAGAGATTTAACTGACTCTGAAAAGTCAAAAATTGTAAAAAGTCTTTCAGAGGGATGCAGCACTTTTGGAATTGCTAAGATATTGGTGTGTGATCACAGAACCATCAAACATTTTGTTGCAAATAGTCAACAGGGTCGCAAGAAACGTGTTGAGAACAAAAGATGCAAATTAGCTGCCAAAGATTTGAGAAGAATCAAACATGAAGCTACCAGGAACCCATTATCCTCCAGTACTTTCATATTCCAGAGCTGCAACCTACCTGGAGTGCCCAGAAGTACAAGGTGTTCAGTGCTCAAAGACATGGCCAAGGTAAGGAGGGCTGAAACCCAACCACCACTGAACAAGAAACATAAGTTGAAACGTCAAAACTGGGCCAAGAAATATCTGAAGACAGATTTTTTTCAAAGGTTTTATGGACCGATGAGATGAGAGTGACTCTTGATGGACCAGATGGATGGACCTGTGGATCAGTAATGGGCACAGAGCTCCACTCCAACGTGAAGGTGGGGTACTGGTATGAGCTGGTATTTTTAAAGATGAGCTAGTTGGACCTTTTTGCATTGAAGATGAACTCAAAATCAACTCCCAAACCTACTGCCAGTTTTTCGAAGACACTTTCTTCAAACAGTGATACAGGAAAAAGACCATGATTTTTATGCAGGCTAATGCTCCATCACTTGCATCGAAGTTCTCCACTGCGTGGCCAGCCAGTAAAGGCCTTAAAGATGAAGGAATAATGACATGGCCCCCCTTCCTCATCTGACCTAAACCCTATCGAGAACTTGTGGGCACTTCTTAAACGCTAGATTTACGGGGGAGAAAAACAATACACCTCTCTGAAGAGTGTCTGGGAGGCTGTAGTCACTGCTCCACAAAAAGCTGATCGTCAACAGATCAAGAAACTGAAAGACTACATGAATGGAAAGGCTTATGACTGTTATTGGAAAGAAGGGTGGCTATATTGGTCATTGATTGATTGATTTATTTTTTTTGAAATGTCAGAGATGTTTATTTGTAAATTTTGAGGTGTTTGTTTATTATTCTCACTATAACAGATGAAAATAAACAAGTGAGATGGGAAAATTTTCATTTTTCCTTTAGTTGCATAATAAATCTGCACACTAATAGTTGCCTAATAATTGTGCGCACATATGTATTCCCTTGATGATGTTCACACTCACATTTCCGTTGTGAAACATTCAGGTTTATTAACATTTTGGATTGACTGATAGCACTGAGTTTGTTCCATATTAAAATTAATCCTCAAAAATACAACTTGCCTAATAATTGTGCACACAGTGTATTTCAAAGTCGTCTCAAAGAGCTACAGCAGACAGAATCCAGAGTGGAAGAACTGATAATAAAATGTGAATCAGAAAACTGTTTGTTCTGTTTCTAAGTTCTGTTTATTTCATTTGGGAAATTTAACAGTTATACATTCCCGGGAAATGCTGGGGTACTCCTGCTAGTATATTATATTATACAGATTTTTTTTTTAACTTCATTTAAATAATGTATACTGTTATTAAACGTGTGGACATGGTGGATAGTGGTAGCGATGAACTGGCTCCCCGTTCAAGGATTGTTCCTGCCTTGCACTGTATGCTTCCTGGGACTGGCGCGACCCTGGATGGATAGATGGATGGAATAATTAAACATGTACTACGAAGAAATTTCATCCATCCATCGTCTAACCTGTTGAATCCGAACACAGGGTCACAGGGGTCTGCTGGAGCCAATCCCAGCCTAAACAGGGCGCAAGGCAGGAACCAATCCCAGGCAGGGCGCCAACCCATTGCAGGAAGATATTTCAATGTTCATTTAAACTTCTAAGCTTGCAGATGGCTTGACATTTATTAAAGAGCTGATTGTGTGGCCATTGGTTACTTGGAGAATGAAAAGGAAGGACAGGAATTGGGGGTTAGTATGTTTGAAAAAGACAGGACTTCTGCAATAAATTATTTCATCAAGGGTTGTGCATCTGAGGGGGGCACAAACAATTTCAGGATGGGTCGCCATCTTGTCGCAGCTATTGTGCCACTGTGGCCTCATGTTTAATACATGCTTTAATTCATTTCATCATGAAAATGATATTGTATAAATCTTAGTATTTAAATTGTTCAGAGAGCTGTAATATCATGAATGTATTGTATTCTGTGTCAAAGAAATCCCATTTAAGAAGCACAGTGGTTCACACACATATAATATGAAGCATTTAATGTGCTACTTTAGTTACAATGGGATTTGAGACACTACTAAATTAAGATTTTAAGATGAAGTTTATGAAATTCTACTTTAATGACAAAATAAACTATGTGATTGAAATGGAAATTTCAAGATTAAAGTTGACATTTCAAGCTTTTTTCCCCCCACTGTGTCCCTAGTTTTTTTCATTTCTCTGTACCCTAATAAGCTTCCATATGACATTCAGACAGTGGGCTATGACTCACCTTTTCTCTGCGACTTTGATATCCGATAACTTCTTTTTTATTTTGGGCACTGTGCGATTTTCTGAACTTGAACTTTCGATCAACTTCCTTCTGTTGTTTATACAACTACTTAAACCAACAAACAGTATGTTTTTCCTTGCTTCCACTTGGCATTCAATGAATTTTTTTTCCCTGTGCTTTTACCATTGTCTTTTCAGAGAACGCTCAAGTTAAGGGAATATTTATATTGATTTGCATATTCAAAGAGGTCTAATTCTGGGAGGAGTGGCAGGCGCATGCACGAGTGTTATATTTCATGCAGACCGGGATTTATCTAGTGGACGTTCATGGAAGTTGGCTTACGCAGTTTTCTGCATCTGAATTTTTTTGTGCTTATGCACATTTTGACTTTTGTCCGTACGCCATGTTTTAGTGTTAATTCTATGAATGACGTTATGCATGAGGCCCCAGGACTTTTCCTAGAGCTGGCTAGTCAGTCTTAAATGAGTACAAGAAGGACTTTAGTTAGGGAGCTGACCAAGAATGTAATGGCCTCTTTAACAGAGTTTCAGAAATCCTCTGCTGTAATGGGAGAACCTGCCAAAAAAAAGTAGAACTCGATCAATCAAGCATTTATTGCAGAATGGCTAATTGGAAACCACTCTTAAACAAATGGCTCTAAAATGACTCTGACAGCATGAGGAAAAAGATTATTTTGTCTGATGAGACAAAAAACAAACTCTTTGGGCTGAACTCCGAGCATTATAGAATGTCTGGAGAAGATCAGACACTGTTCATCACCTGCCTAATACCATTTCTACAGTGAAGCACTGTGGTGACGGTGTCATGCTATGGGGACCCTTCTCAGCAGCAGGAACAAATACAATAGTCATTATTGAGGGAAGGAAGAAAGCAGGCAAATACAGAGAGGTCCTTGAAGAAAACTTGCTCCAGATTTCGCAAGACCTCAGACTGGAATGACAGTACACCTTTCAGTACACTAATGACCCGAAGCATATGGCAGAGAAAATGAAGGAGCGGAAATGGAGCAAGTCTCTGATTAACCTTGACAAGCCCATAATGTCTGTTCTGGAACTATTTAAAAATGCACTGCATTAATTCTGGAGCCAGAATTCTTCCTCTGCTGGCATATAGGTTGAACCACTAGGGGCGTGGGTGGAAACATTTAAGCCCATGAGTGGGTGTTGTACATCCATCCATCCATCTATTTTCCAACCCGTTGAATCCAAACACAGGGTCACGGGGGTCTGCTGGAGCCAATCCCAGCCAACACAGGGTGCAAGGCAGGAACCAATCCCGCAGTTACAGTTTATTTGATGAGAAAGACTTCCAAGTAAAAAGAGGAAAACAAACTCTTGACTGAGTAAGGTGTGCTTAGTGTTTAAAAGGATGAATTTTGTAGTACAACCGAGGTTTCAAACATTTACAGTGAGAATGGCAGGGGTCTTGTGAAATTTGAAATTGTGTGGTCAATATGTTCGTGATTTCTGTACAAGTCATAGAATGTTCATGACAAACACAAGATTTGGTTACAAGTTCACCCGTTACCACTATAACTTGTGCCAAAAGTGAAAGTCCACCTTTCAGAAGTATCATTTAATTTGAAGCAGTGTCTTCTGGATAATAGGGTAAACAGACATGTTTAGCTATCAAATGACTTTAAGAGGTGTGCCCTTTGTAATTTGTGTGGATAATTCAGATCTGTTTCTTTATATATTCCTTTAACTCTGAATCAGCTAATTTCAAGGCACTCTATTATCTGCATGTATCAATGAGCAATTCAGATTAAGATAATAATCAATTAAAATGAAATATCTCCACAGAAATAATATGACAATCAAGCTGTTACTGCAATATTCCATCCATCTTCTTATGTGTTTATCATGACTGCAGGGTGTAGTCGCCAACCCCAGAAGCAACCAGGGATCTTTCTTAAGCAGCTACATTATATCCAATGATAAGATGCAAATGTTCTACCAATTGCAAATTAACATCACTCAAAAAAAAAAAAATAAAGTAATTGTAGTGCAGCTCAACTTCTTGCATTTACATTTTCAGACAATCATTAGTGTTGGCCTCTCACTGATACATTAATTAGCCAGCCAGCCATTAATTATTAACTTAACAAATCCACTTACAAAAACAGTGGCTTTCTTTAAAAGGATGTGCTGTAGCCTTCTCTGGTATTAAAACAATGTACAGATATCAGTGTTTGGATTTGTACTTCTGTAAAGACTATCTCAACCAAACCCTGAAGGCTGTTTTTACTGTGTGTGCGACCAGGGACCTTACCCCACCGGGACGGCTGGAGAAGGGAAGGACCGGGAGGAGGCCATATCTTCCCCGGGGCACAAGGGGGCAGTCCCCCTGGATTACATCTGGGCCACAGATGGGGAGCTTGGAAGCTCAACCCTGTTGGGGTCCGTGGCCACCGCCAGTGGGCACCTGGATGATCATGGAACCCTGGATGGCAGCACTTCCACCACACTAGGAAGTGCTGCCGGAAGAGGAACCAAATGCACCTGGAGTACTTGAGTGCTCCCATGTGGTGTTTGCTCTATGCAAAATATACAGTAAATAGTGAAGATGACTGCAAAGTGTTTGGAGTCTGCCATGTTTGCAGCTCTGAGTCCCCAGATTTGACTATGAGTCACCAGATAGCAACAGATGCAGAAGGAGATAAAAAGAAGGCCTATATATGGAAAGAATTTGTGAGGCAACAGAGTATAACATACAAATGACTTTTAAAACGTTCTGGAAAGTCATACAAAAACACAAGAAACATAGGCTGAATGAGGCTTTGGCTGTTTTCAGCATAACCAAGAAATTAATGAGTTTTTCAGTTTGTTCTTTCAACTCTACAGTAGTACCCCTAGTTAAACACATCAATTTAAAGCCCTGCCCTTTGTCCAGCTCTGAAACATCTGGTAGGGCTGAGATCAGTTATGTGCCTAAAGTCATTCTGTAATAGAAAGGGTATGGAGATTAACTAGATTCTACCAGAAATATTATAGGCTTATAAAGACAGATGTGTGAGTTAAAGAGACAATGGGAAGGCAAAGGCAGAATCTCTTTACTGGCAGATTGTGGGGGTCTTCTAAGCTATCATAAAAATGGAGACTAGATAGTATGCTGCACTTGTCTTTGTATCACACTTCTCAGCCTCACACTCTGTATACCAGTGTTTTGGAAAGGAGACTAATCCAAAGTCAAGTTGGCTGTGAACCAGAAAAAAAAAGCTTTTTGCATTCATGTATGACGAGACATACTTTACAAATTTGAAAAATCTAAAAAGACATGAATAACCCAACTTTGAAGCTTTACAATAGTCAATACTGCTTAAACCAACAAATAAAGTGTTTTATTAAGATTAACACCACAAATTATATTTTACAACACTTCCCACAGGTTAATTCAATTAAGGGCTGTAGGGGACCATGGCTTATACATACAGCAGTGGGAACAATGCAGTAACAGCCCCATAGCAGTTTCTATAATCATATTACAGGGCAGATTAGTTGCAAAGCACAACGGAGTTGTCAATTAGCCTCACAAACACATCTTTAAGGATGTGAGAATAAAGTCAGATTGTCTGGAGGAAAACTCTGGCAGACATGAAAGAATGTGCAATCCCAATAAGGAAAATGACCAGGGGCCTCATACATAACGCTGTGCGTAGAATTCACACTAAAACATGGTGTACGGACAAAAGTCGAAATGTGCATAAGCACAAAAAAATTCAGATGCAGAAAACTGTGCATAAGCCAACTTCCATGCACTTCCGCTACATAAATCCCTATCAGTGTGAAATGTAAAGCTTGTGCGCCTGTCGCTCCTCCCAGAATTACACATCTTTGAATATGCAAATCAATATAAACATTCCCTGCAGTTCTGCGTTCTCTGAAAAGACAATGGCAAAAGCACGGGAAGAAAAAGAAGAATTTCAGTGAATGCCAAGTGGAGGCAATGAAAAAAGTACTATTTGTTAGTTTAAGCAATTGTATAAACAACAAAAGGAAGTTGATTGAAAGTTAAAGTTCAGAAAGTCGCACAGTGTCCGAAATAAAAAAGAAGTAGTCAGATATCAAAGTCACTGTGAAAAAGGCGAGTTGTAGCCCACTGTCTGAGTGTCATATGGAAGCTTATTAGGATACAGAGAAAAGAAAAAAAAAATAGGGACACAGTGGGGAAAAAAATGTTCGAAATGTCAACTTTAATCTTGAAATTTCCATTAAAGTCATTAAAGACATTAGAATATCATAAACTTTATTTTAAAATTGTTTAATTTACTAGTTTCTCAAATCCCATTGTAACTAAAGTAGCACGTTAAATATTTTGTATTCTATGTGTTCTTCTATATACTACTAGCAGAATACCCGAGCTTCGCAGCGGAGAAGTAGTGTGTTAAAGAAGGTATGAAAAAGAAAAGGAAAAATTTTAAAAATAACGTAACATGATTGTTAATGTAATTGTTTTGTCATTGATATGAGTGTTGTTCTCATATCTATATATTTATATATATATATATCTATATATCTATACTGTACTAATAAAAGGCAAAGCCCTCACTCACTCACTCACTCACTGACTCACTCACTCACTGACTCATCACTAATTCTCCAACTTCCCGTGTGGGTGGAAGGCTGAAATTTGGCAGGTTCATTCCTTACAGCTTCCTTACAAAAGTTGGGCAGGTTTTATATCGAAATTCTACGCGTAATGGTCATAACTGGAAGCAGTTTTTCTCCATTTACTGTAATGGAGATGAGCTTCAACGCCGTGGCGCGAGTTTCGTGTGACATCATCACGCCTCCCACGTAATCACGCAGTACATAGAAAACCAGGAAGACCTCAAAAAAGCACTCAAGAAAACATGCATTATATAATTGAGAAGGCAGCTAAACAATAAGAAGCGGCAGTGACATATACAACTATATTCATGAGTTCTGCTACTCGAAACAAAGCACGATGTAAACCTACACTTTAAATTAAGTTCATAGACAGGCTGCGCTGGCGTTTGTAATTTAGTGCCTGCCCATATAAGGCCGTCCGTCAGCGGCAATCCAATAGCAAACTGCCACGGGTAAATATTCACGGGTGAAGGACTGTCTGTGCTTATGGAGAGGAAGATGAGATGGTCAGGGTGGTGTTTGACACAAACTCAGCGAAACTGCGAGAGAAAGTTTTAAGTGCCAGGACTAAGGTAACATTAAATAAAGCTATGGACAGAGCACGAGATGGCACCAGCACAGCTGGGAACCTTCGATACAAGTACACCGAAGTGGCTCACGTGAACTGACGCAGTGCACAGATAAAAAGCAACAGTTCCAAAAAGCGCTGAACAAAAACCGAATTACACAATTGAAAAGGCAGCAAAAATATGAAGCGTCTGATAAGCATATTCATGAATGCAGCTACTGTGGAAACAAAGCACACGGTGGAAAAGTCAATGTCCCGCTAAAGGAAGACAGTGTAAAAACCCGTGCATGCAGTGTGTCAGGTCTCAGATAAAGAAGAAGACGAGCTGTTTATTGATGCAGTAAGAAACGAATCGATGAATGAAACCTGTCATCTTTACAACGATTGACAAACACGGAATGTAACTTGAACACAACACATCCTACAAATACGAACCTGATTGAAAGAAATAATGATAATCAAATCCTTGATGACAGCAACACTCAGTAACACTCACAAAACAAATACTGTATATTGATAGTCATGTTACGTTATTTTTAAAATGTTCCCTTTTCTTTTTCTACCTTTTTTAACACACTACTTCTCCGCTGCGATACGCAGGTATATCTATATGTATATATATATATCCCGCTCTACATACTCGAATAATGGATACTTTATTCGCCATCAATGATTGTTTTGGTAAAGCCATACTCAGTGTATTTATTAGATGAACGGTAAAAAAGTAAGAGCGAGGGGAGGATGACTCATTGAGGCATGCAGGCTGTAGTGCACGTCAACTCTATCTGAATTGTGCGATCACATTTGAAAAATATATCTTTTCAAGTTCTATTTAGTCCATATGTGTCAAACTCAAGGGCATGGCCACATCCGCCCGGCGTGTAATTATATCCGCCCGAGATCATTTTATATACTGTATTATTGTTATTAAAGCCCGGTATATGAAGCGCTGGTAACACAATAAACTACAGATCCCATAATGCAGCGCTTCAGCTGCCTTGCCGAACACTTACTGCGTTAATCAAGTCTACCTTATGATGCGGCAAGTTATTGCGGCTAGAGTTATTGCGCACTGAGTTTGCACGGCGCTTTGGCGACTTTGAAGAACAAAAAAAGTCCGTCTACAGTGGTGTGAAAAACTATTTGCCCCCTTCCTGATTTCTTATTCTTTTGCATGTTTGTCACACAAAATGTTTCTGATCATCAAACACATTTAACCATTAGTCAAATATAACACAAGTAAACACAAAATGCAGTTTTTAAATGATGGTTTTATTATTTAGGGAGAAAAAAATCCAAACCTACATGGCCCTGTGTGAAAAAGTAATTGCCCCCTTGTTAAAAATAACCTAACTGTGGTGTATCACACCTGAGTTCAATTTCCGTAGCCACCCCAGGCCTGATTACTGCCACACCTGTTTCAATCAAGAAATCACTTAAATAGGAGCTGCCTGACACAGAGAAGTAGACCAAAAGCACCTCAAAAGCTAGACATCATGCCAAGATCCAAAGAAATTCAGGAACAAATGAGAACAGAAGTAATTGAGATCTATCAGTCTGGTAAAGGTTACAAAGCCATTTCTAAAGCTTTGGGACTCCAGCGAACCACAGTGAGAGCCATTATCCACAAATGGCAAAAACATGGAACAGTGGTGAACCTTCCCAGGAATGGCCGGCCGACCAAAATTACCCC
Organism: Polypterus senegalus; assembly: GCF_016835505.1. Lineage (NCBI taxonomy): Eukaryota > Metazoa > Chordata > Cladistia > Polypteriformes > Polypteridae > Polypterus > Polypterus senegalus. Next base: position 119,476,536 of record NC_053160.1, on the reverse strand, counting down.
AAGAGCGCAGAGACGACTCATCCGAGAGGTCACAAAAGACCCCAGGACAACGTCTAAAGAACTGCAGGCCTCACTTGCCTCAATTAAGGTCAGTGTTCATGACTCCACCATAAGAAAGAGACTGGGCAAAAACGGCCTGCGTGGCAGATTTCCAAGGCATAAACCACTGTTAAGCAAAAAGAACATTAGGGCTTGTCTCAATTTTGCTAAGAAACATCTCAATGATTGCCAAGACTTTTGGGACTGATGAGACAAAAGTTGAACTTTTTGGAAGGCAAATGTCCCGTTACATCTGGCGTAAAAGGAACACAGCATTTCAGAAAAAGAACATCATACCAACAGTAAAATATGGTGGTGGTAGTGTGATGGTCTGGGGTTGTTTTGCTGCTTCAGGACCTGGAAGGCTTGCTGTGATAGATGGAACCATGAATTCTACTGTCTACCAAAAATTCCTGAAGGAGAATGTCCGGCCATCTGTTCGTCAACTCAAGCTGAAGCGATCTTGGGTGCTGCAACAGGACAATGACCCAAAACACACCAGAAAATCCACCTCTGAATGGCTGAAGAAAAACAAAATGAAGACTTTGGAGTGGCCTAGTCAAAGTCCTGACCTGAATCCAATTGAGATGCTATGGCATGACCTTAAAATGGTGGTTCCTGCTAGAAAACCCTCAAATAAAGCTGAATTACAACAATTCTGCAAAGATGAGTGGGCCAAAATTCCTCCAGAGCGCTGTAAAAGACTCATTGCAAGTTATCGCAAACGCTTGATTGCAGTTATTGCTGCTAAGGGTGGCCCAACCAGTTATTAGGTTCAGGGGGCAATTACTTTTTCACACAGGGCCATGTAGGTTTGGATTTTTATTTCTCCCTAAATAATAAAAACCATCATTTAAAAACTGCATTTTGTGTTTACTTGTGTTATATTTGACTAATGGTTAAATGTGTTTGATGATCAGAAACATTTTGTGTGACAAACATGCAAAAGAATAAGAAATCAGGAAGGGGGCAAATAGTTTTTCACACCACTGTACATGCGGCTCGAACCTTGTGCATGTTTGGTAGCACATATCTGTGTGAGAAGCTCTTCTCAGTGATAAAGACTTAACAAAACAGCACACAGGAGTCGCCTCACTGATGAGCACCTGCAATCCATCCTGAGAATCTCCACAACACAGAACCTCACACCAAACAGAAAAGAACTTGATGCCAGGCGTCCAGCTCTAAAATGACATATGAGCAAAGACAACTGAATGATTTGATTTGTTATTGCACGTAAGAGCGGGAGTCAACCGTTTTAACAAACAGCGTATTGCACTGATAAGAAATAGCTGTGTATGTATATATATATATATATATATATATATATATATATATGTATTTGTGTGTATATATGTGTGTGTATGTATGTATATGTGTGTATATATGTGTGTGTATATATGTAGATATATATGTATGTATATATGTGTATATGTATATATATGTATATATATATATATATATATATATATGTGTTATGTGTGTGTATATATATATATATATATATATATATATATACAACAACACTCATCACTCATAACAGTGACAAAACATTACATTGACAATCAGGTTCGTTATTTTCAAAATGTTTCCTTTTCTTTTCATTGCTTCTTTAACTACTTTCTCATCTCCGCCGGTATTTTGCTAGTATATCTATATATCTATATATATATATATATATATAGCAAAATACCCGCGTTTGGCAGCGGAGAAGTAGTGTGTTAAAGAAGGAAAGAGAAACAAAAGGAAACATTTTGAAAATAACGTAACATGATTGTCAATGTAATTGTTTTGTCACTGTTATGAGTGTCGCTGTGATATGTATATATATATATATAGCAAAATACCGTGCTTCGCAGCGATGTCGTGTGTTAAAGAAGTTATGAAAAAGAAAAGGAAACATTTTAAAAATAATGTAACATGATTGTCAAAGTAATTGTTTTGTGTATTTGGCGGCAGCGTCACAAAGTTGTTTTCGTCTAGCTGCATCAGAAAATGTACCACGACGTCTGACACGCCTCCTTTTTACTGTTTTCTCACAGCTTGGATTGCTGCTGTCATAATGGGTTTGAGTCTACATATATAACACACACAAATTATATACGTGTGTGTGTGTATGTATGTATGTATGTATGTATATGTGTGTGTATATATATATATATATATATATATATATATATATATATATATATATATATATATATATATATATATATATATAGTGGTCCCCGGCCGGGGCTGGGGTCCGGCCAGGACGCCCAGGAAGACGAGAGGAGGGCTTGTGCCTCCTCCAGACCGCGAGGGGGCGTCCGTCCTGGTTCTATTGGGGACCACGGGTGGAGGGCTTGGAAGCCCAGCCCTGTAGGGGCCCGTGGCCATCGCCAGGCGGCGCCCCGATGCCGGTTTATCCCGTGTGGTCCTTGGCCGGGACGCCTTGGAGGACCAGAGGAGGGCATAGGCCTCCTCCAGACCGAGAGGGGGCGTCCGTCCTGGTTATGCAGGAGGCCTCGGGTAGGGGGCTTTGAAGCCCAGCCCTGTAGGAACCCGTTGCCACCGCCAGGCGGCGCCCCAGTGCCTAATTGTCCCTGGAGCCCAGCACTTCCACCACACCAGGAAGTGCTGGGGGAAGACTTTATGTGGCGCCCGGAGAGCTGCCAGGAGGACAGCCGACACTTCCGCCACGCTGGGGCGTGGCTAAGGAGGGAATGCCGGGAACACCTGGGGCTCATCCGGAAGCATTATATAAGGGGCCGCCTCCCTTCAGTCAAAGGCGGAAGTCGGGTGGAAGAGGACTGAGCGAGAGGAAGGACTGGAGGCGGCCAGGAGAAAAGAGGCACAGGACTGTGTGGCCTGGACTTGGGGAAATCGGTGCTGAAGGCACTGGGGTTGTGAGTGCACGTATTTATAGTTGTAAATAGTGTAAATAAACAGTGTGTGGGTTGAAAATATGTTGTCCGTCTGTGTGTGTCCGGGCCAGCGTTCACAATATATATATATATATATATATATATATATATATATATATATATATATATAATGTAGATAGGTGTGTGTGCAAGGAGGCTCATGTCTGTTGGGACTGTGGCCACCGCCAGGGGGCACCCCGAATCTCAGAGGGCCCGTGAATGATCTACTTCTGCCACACCCGGGAAGATGGAGGAGGATCCCTCCGGGGACGCCAGGAGTGCTTCTGAGTGCTCTCCCGACACTTCCACCACATCAGGAAGTGTCGTCAGAGGGAACACCTGGAGCACATCCGGGTGAGTATAAAAGGGCCCGTCTTCCTACAGTCTGGGAGCTAGAGTCGGGAGTGGTAGTGGGAACGGGACAAGGCTCCCGTGGAGAGAGGAAAGGCTATCCAAGGACAGAGAGGGAGAAAGAGAAGCCCGGAGGAGTGGTGATTGGTGTGAGGAGCACAGTGTGTTGTGCGGGACTGTATGATGGAGGAGAAAATAAACGTGCTTTTTATAAAGTTGCTGTGTCTGTCTGATGGTGTTTGGGCATGTCTCACTATATATATATATATATATATATATATATATATATATATATATATATATATATATATACATACATAACATACACACAGGTATATATATGTGTATATATATGTATGTGTCTATATGTGTGTGTATAGCTTTGGTCACTGAGTGCAAGGGAAAAATAATAAAATATAGTCTATAAGTTATTAAACAGTAAAACATTAACGCTTTAAGAAGTACAGGTACATTGAGCACTACTGGAGTGGTTATGGTAAACTACATTTTAAAGACTGTGTAACACAACAGGTAAGTAACTAACAGCAGCTAAAATGTATATGGATCATCTCTCGGTAGTAGATCCCTTTTGAAAGGCGCTACACGACGGCTGTGGTATAGAAATTACATTTTCTATGTGAACGCTCAAATTTGTGCCTCTGGTAATGTGCCTTACCGCATTACCAGCAATTAAAGAAAATTAGTTTTGTGTCCTCTGCAGTGTTAAGAGAGAAAGGCTTTGGTTTGGGATAAAAGGAAAAAGGTGTAAAGAAAGGAAAGTTGCCTTTTTCTTTTATATAGTATAGAGAGATGTGTTCGCTGACGCTATGATCGCCTTTTGGGGACAGTCGCGTGGGTCTTGTGTAGACTGGTGAGACCCCGCCATTAATCGGCTGTGATGGCACTGTCAGTCCTCCACTCTGTGCGTGTCTTCATAATCCGAGCTGAGACCTCATAATCGTGATATCGTGCAAAAGAAAGTGTGAATCGCCTTAATATTATTTTGCCGGTGTAGAAAAGGGGTCCCGTGTTTGCACTTGTCTGGGCTATAGCTCAGGGGAGGATGAAAAAATTAAAAGTGCTCACTTTGACTTAAGGCAGAAGCGCAGTCAGCGTCTCAAAGGCCGGCACAGCTATGCGGCGCTGGCTGCTCGACTTTTGCTGGGCAGGAGACCCCAGTTTTGCAGACACGCTCATGATATCAAAAGTCTCAGCCTTTTGGAGGTCATTCATATATATATATATATAGCAAAATACCCGCCCAGCGGAGAAGTAGTGTGTTAAAGAAGTAATGAAAAGAAAAGGAAACATTTTAATAATAACGTAACATGATTGACATTGTCATGAGTGTTGCTGTCATATATATGCCTGCCTAAATAAGTCACCCTGCTTGCTCTTACTTTTTACCGCTCATTTAATCATGGCTAGTGGTAGAAAAATTATAAAATGGAAGGAGGATTACACTGGATGGCTTTACCAAAACAATTATTGATGGCTTAATCGATTATTCATAAAGCTTGAATTGGTGATCTGTTTTTCTGTGTTAACCTCATATTTTTTCATACTTCTTCTCAAACTAAGGTGGTGCGAGGGTAAAATGAATCGGGATGCGCTGATCAATGTAATCGGTGTACCAGGAAATCATGCATTGACAAAAGCTCCCTTTGCTTGTAATGCAAAGTGTGATTAAATGCATTATTTTTAACGCTATGGAGCACATGCATCAAGCTTCTCAGCTGTGCTTGTGCTAAGAAAAGGAAAGATTTTAAAAATAACGTAACACGATTGTCAATGTAACCTTTTGTAAGTAGTGCCTGGAGGATTCAGTGTGGAGAAACTCTAGAGACAGCGTGTGTATTAACTTGTGGATTTTTCTGTGAGTATTTGGTGGCAGTGTTATGAAGTTGCTTCGAAAGACGGCGTTAGCCGCGGAGCTCAGCTCAGAGCGAAATGAGGTAAATGGGAGGGGAGATGATGACGTGACTCCCCACCCGCCTTAACTGTCAATCCCCCACAAACACAGTCTCTCGGAATTTGCATAAGCACACCCCTTCACCTGCAATTTTAACTTATTTACAAAGTGATCAAAACTCTAGTTTATATCCTGCGTCCTCTCATTAAACTTGTATCCCGCATTACCTGTGGGCATGTGAAACGCCAGCGGTAGCCTGTCTATGAACTTAATTTAAAGTTTAGGTTTACACCTTGCTTTCTTTCCGAGTAGCAGCATTCATGAATATGGTAGTATATGTCACTCGCTCGCTTCTTATTGTTTTGCTGCCTTCTCAATTATATAATGCATGTTTTCTTCAGCGCTTTTTGGAGGTCTTCCTGGTTTTCTACGCACTGCGCTGACAGTCAGTTCACGGATTACGTGGAGGCGTGATGATGTCACCAAACTCCACCCCACGCTTTCCAGCTCAACTCCATTACAGTTAATGGAGAAAAATACCTTCCAGTTATGACCATTACGCGTAGAATTTCGAATTAAACCTGCCCAACTTTTGTAAGTAAGCTGTAAGGAATGAGCCTTCCAAATTTCAGCCTTCTACCCACATGGGAACTTGGAGAATTAGTGATGAGTCAGTGAGTCAGTCAGTTAGTGAGGGCTTTGCCTTTTATTAGTATAGATATGTGTGTGAATCACTACGTGCTTCTAAAATGGGCTCTCTCTTACGCTGACAGGACACAGAATACATTATATTCATGATAGTACAGCTCTCTCAACAAATTAAATATTAAGATGTATACTTCATATAATTTTTATGTTGATAGAAATTAAAGCATGTATTAAACATGGGAACACGGTGGCGCAGTGGTAGCGACAAGCTTGCGCCCCATCCAGATATTGTTCTTACCTCTCGCAAGATGTTTGCTGCGCTGTGCGTGACCCTTGATTAAATAATTTATTGCAGCAGTACTGTCTCTTTCAAACATACTAACCCCAAATTCCTTCCTTTCCTTTCTCCACATAACCAATCGCCACACAATAAGCTCCGTAATGAATGTCAAGCCATCTGTAAATTTAGAACTCTGATTCTTCAAAACTTCAAGGAACATTCAAATATCTTTGTAGTACATGTTTAATTATTCCATCCATCTATCCATCCAGGATCGTACTAGTCCCAGGAAGCATACAGCGCAAGGCAGAAACAATCCCTGAATGGGGCACCAGCTCATCGTTACTGCCGTCTACCATATCCACATGTTTATTAACAGTATACATTAATTAAATGAAGTTAAAAATGTATCTGTATAATGTAATATATATATATATATATATACTCTTCTGCATTTCATCCTAAAAATGATATGAAGAGCTCAAAGCTTGGAAATCTAAATTGACTCAGAAGCCAGTCGTCACCATATGTAAATATATGCTGTGCCCATGGCTGAGGCAGCATGGGCTAGATGGGCTGCGTTAGGGATGTGAATCAAAAAAATAAAGGGAAACCATACAGGAACAGTAGCACTGCTTTGGCACTGTGTGCCGCCAGTTTGCAAAACTGAGCCGTAAATGTGTATACACAATAGTTTGAGGTGGTGTGAAAATATGTGTGGCTTTACACCTAGTATAGTTTTAATACATTGCGATGTGAGTGCGCCCAAGAGGTCAGGCCTTTAAAGACCTCTTGGGCACAGCCATCAGCAGTGTGTCTGTCTGCGGAGAGAGTGTCGACCTTGTTGAGAGGTTTACTTACCTTGGCAGTGGCATTCACGTCTCTGGTGACTCTACCTATGAAGTCAGTAGATGGATTGGGACAGCATGGAGGGTCATGAAGTCGCTGGAAAGGGGTGTGTGGCACTCCCGATATCTCTCTATTATAAAAAAAAAAATCCTGGGAGAGAAAGATGGGAGACGAGATCTTCATGTTAAGATCATGGAAGACACCTGCAAGACGAAAGAAAATGGCCACGGAGCATCTCGCGGGGACCTTGAACATGGGACTTTGTGCCAAGATATTGACCCAGGACCGTCTCGCTATTATGTAGAACATGAGAGTCTTGCAAGACACGCCCTACTTACAACCAATATCAAATAAGACCACGGGCAGCAAAACACTCAGTCGTGTGAGTGTAAGGATTTGAGCACACACAGATCCAGGGCTCTCAGCGCATATAATGCGTATAAGGACAATATGTTATAAATTAAATGTTGACGACTAAGCGAAGAAGAAAGCAGCGAAAAGAAAAGAGACTCAAAATTGTTGGAGAGAAAAAACAGCAAAAAAGAAAAAGAATAATTTGGGTGCAAATACAGTAAATAAGGAAAGTAATTATCAGCCCGGAACAAGTGGAATTGAAAAAAAGCAAGTTCAATCAGCCACAGAATTAAAAGACAGAGAGTAAAAGACAAAGTAGAACTTCATAAAGACGTTCACAACCGTTGGTGCTATACACATGCAGAGCAGGTTAGAGATTATGAAAGCAGTGGAATTTGAAAGGCTCAAAAAAAGAAAAAAAAGGCGCGATACACATGTGGAGAAAGTTAAAGAATATGAAAGTAGGCGAATTAGAAAGTATAAAGGAAGTAAAGATAGCAGTAGCGCAAACAAACAGAAATTATTACTCGAAAAAGGGAAAATAATCACCACGGACTAGGTGTCATTGAAAAAAAGCAGAACAAAGCGAGGTCAGAAATAAAAGACAGTAGAAAACAAAAATGTCATAAAGAGGGTAAAAAAACAAGTGGGGCAAACACATGCAAAGCTGGTTAGATACAATGAAAACTGGAATTCAAAAGACTCAAAAAAAAAACCATAGGCATGAAACACATGCAGAGCAAGATACAGAATATGAAAGCAGAAAAAAAATGAGTGTCAAAGCAAAGAAAGCAAACATCGCATTAGCGTAAAAAAAGAGAACTTATTACTCTGAGAAATAACGAAAAGTTGAATAGAGATCGAATATATGGACATAGGTGACAGAAGTATGTAAATATTGTAAGGCTTTGAAGTTTAAGTCAGAAAATTTCAAAAATGGGGGTTACCTCACATGCATTTATTGGTTACTTTGCAAAAAAAATTATTAACTGCTGATGATGTAGATCTGCAGTGGGCTGGAACCTGCCCAGGGTTTGTTTCCTGCCTAGTGCCCTGTGTTGGCTTGGATTGGCTCCAGCAGACCCCGTGACCCTGTAGTTAGGATATAGTGCGTTAGATAATGGATGGATGGATGATGTAGATCATTTTGTCTGAAATTTGTGCTGAAATTCCAAACAGAGAAACCTATCCTAAATTAGCCTTAGGTCATTAAACACATGTCTCACTGACCTCATTTAAAAGATTCAGCATATTGGGACTCCAAAGATTCCAGATGTTGTTTTTTACAGAAGTTCTGAAATAAAAGTGAAACTTATGAAATAGCAACAATTCAAAGATACTAAAAAATCTTAAAAGTGTGTATCTGGAAAACCAAACACAGGGGTTGGCGATCGAAGCGAGCAGGGGACAAAGAGCCCTAGTCTATTCAAAAGGACGAAGGTCCAAGTCTTTAAAGTCCTGTTGCTTCCTGTCTTGCTATATGGTTGTGAGACATGGACGCTATCCAGTGACCTGAGACAAACACTGGACTCCTTTGATAATGTGTCTCTCCGAAAAATCATATTCTGGCCCTCACCCCCAGGCCGCCAGGAGGAGCTCTCCCGAGAGCATGTACGGGCCCAGAATACCAGCAGGGCCTCATGGACTATCTAGTTTTTATGCACAGCCCTGCTGGATACCTTGGGGGCCACTGGGAGTCGTTGTCGGGAGGCCAGTGGACTCTTTTGCCCACTATGACCTGGAAGTTCGTCACAGGAAGAGCGACGGGCTTCCGGGGTGAGGAAAAGCATTGTTTACCCTGACCCGGAAGGAATAAGGACTTGTGGACTGTTGGATTGGGAACACTTCCGGGTTGGGGAATATAAAAGGAATGAGGGAGCTCCCAGACGACGATCTGAGCTGGGTGGTAGGAGGGCAACGCGTCTGGGAGTGGAGGATTATGATTTATTGGATTGGTTATTGTTTATTGAGAATGGTGGAGTGGTGGTGCTTTGTGCACTTAATTATTATAATAAATAATAATTATTGGACTTTTACCTGGTGTTTGGCGTGGTACCTGAGGGTTTAAGGGAGCACTAGCGCACCCTACTGCGACAACATTCTAATGTAAAATCGTGTGACTATATTCAGAATGACTGTGGGCATTTCACTGCAAAGCTTGAGCATAGGAGGAATGTCCAAAATGACCTAAACTCACAAGAACACTACAGATGGTGTTAGTATAATAGGAGTATTTCAATGCTTTTCAAACCTTTTCATTAGGATATACTTTATTAAATGTACATTGGCAAAATCTGCCATTTCTTCTGTAATTAATAAAGATTAATCATTTACATATGCAAATTTATGTATTTTTATAAAAATAAAATCCACTTCTAAAACAAATAAAGATTTTGTAATTGCACATGAAGAATGCTGTTTCCTTATTCTACTCGCCTAAAACCCATTTCAGAAGACAGGAAAACAGTAAAATTTGTTAGACATTAAGATGGTTATTACTCTGACATAGACATCATAAAATTTTTTAAACATGATACAATTAAAAAGTATAATTCACATTACAGCAAATGCAATCCGATTACAAATATCCCCTGCCACAGTTCATGTGCTCTCATTGGCTGGCTGATCCACAGACTACAGTAAAATCCTCCAAACACTGTAATCAATAACAGCACATACAACCACATAAGTATTCAGGTCTTATGTAGAACTAGCTTCACAGCGGCAAAGTACTGCCTTAAAATTTTTATTAAGAAGAAAATTAAACCTTTTTAAACTGAGGGAAAATATACCAATAATTATTTGTTAAGGACCTCTTTGTATACCACATTGTGAGTTCGGCTCTCCGGTTGTAATATGACCAAGCTGTGCGCTGAGCTTACTCTTGAGCATGCAACGTACAGTTGGCCATGTGAACAGTAATCTTGTTTCAAATCTCACAGCTTGGATTGCTGCTGTCATAATCGGTTTGAGTTTCATGGTTTGTTTCAATTACGACAGCATTTGTAGGACTTGTATTGAAGAGACATTCGGCATCTGTCAAGCATTGTAAGTATACAACCGGTTTCATCGATAACTTCACATCCAGCTTTTGAGAGTTTAAACATTCATAAACATCAAAGTGTCCACTACTGAAATCGTCACCTGTCAATCTAAGATGTTTAAGAGGCATTGGCGGTTGTCGAAAGGTGTAAAATATTTGGCCATTTCGGTACACTTGAAAGCGACAACCGAACAATTCAGCGGCAGCCATCAACTCACATGCAGAACCATAGGTGAAGGGCTTAAGCATTTCACTCTTATAATGCTCCTGTGTAGTAGAATTATCTCCTGTACCGTCATCAGTCCACACCTTGAACCTTTCCCAGTCATTCAATACATAAGACACAATGTTCCTTCGGATATCAAGAGTGAGCCTGATATGGCCGTGCAATATGTAACAAAGAGTCTAAAATACCTACAAAATAACTATAATCGTAATAAATGAACAATAAAGCAGCGGAGAAGCCGTGGATTAAATAAAAAGGCTGTAGTTATCAGCAGGGAGATGTGAATCCCGTGGCGAAGAAAGGAAGGGAATGTAGAGACTGGAGCGATGAACAGCCTTATATAGGCAGGCAGCCAACAACGTAGGAGGCGTTGGGATGGGGGACAAAATAAGTACCAAATTTCAGCCTTCTACCTACACGGGAAGTTGGAAAGTTCAATATGGCGGCTGACAGTGGCATCATACCACCGAAATAAGTACGTACATTGGTTTCGGTTAGTGCAGGGAAGCCGCCTACCAAATTTCGTGAAGATGGGGCCATGAATAAGAAAATTCAACATGGCGAATGTTGTCAACCGTTATGACCGTTACACGTAGAATTTCGAAATGAAACCTGCTTATCTTTTGTAAGTAAGCTGTAAGGAATTAGCCTGCCAAATTTCAGCCTTCTACCTACACGGGAAGTTGGAGAATTAGGGATGTTGGAAAGTTCAATATGTTGGCCAACAGTGGCGTCATACCACCGAAATAAGTACATACATCGGTTTCGGTTAGCGCAGGGAAGCCGCCTACCAAATTTCGTGAAGATGGAGTCAGCCTTCTACCTACACGGGAAGTTGGAGAATTAATGACATTGGAAACTTCAATATGGCAGCCAACAGTGGCGTCATACCATTGAAATAAGTACGTACATCGGTTTCGGTTAGCGCAGGTAAGCCACCTACCAAATTTCATGAAGATGGGGCCATAAATAAGAAAGTTCAACATGGCGGACGTTGTTGACCGTTATGACCGTTACGTGTAGAATTTCGAAATGAAACATGCTTAACTTTTGTAAGTAAGCTGTAAGGAATAAGCCTGCCAAATTTCAGCCTTCTACCTACACGGGAAGTTGTAGAAATAGTGATGAGTGAGTGAGTCAGTCAGTCAGTGAGGGCTTTGCCTTTTATTAGTATAGATACCAACGCATTCTGGTTACAATATTGCTTATGTAACTATTCCTGTATTAGTATTTGTATTATCTAAAACTGAAATAATGCAACATTTACTTTTATAATAAATTTTCATACAAATGTATAGTTCAAAGTACTTTACAAATAGCAAAAGTAAAAACTATAATTCCAAAAAAAGGAAAAATGATAGAACCCTAACAAAGATTATTGTAAAGTAATTATAACTTAATACTTTTTACAAGTCTCTAAAGTTATATTAAATGTTTGCCTATATACTTGTGTATAGTCTATTGGAGGATCTCATAACCCCCACAAGCTGAATTGAATTGGTATATTCTAACCATTTCTTGTCTCTCGGATTATACAGGGTGGGCCATTTATATGGATACACCTTATTAAAATGGGAATGGTTGGTGATATTAACTTCCTGTTTGTGGCACATTAGTATATGTGAGGGGGGAAACTGTTCAAGATGGGTGGTGACCATGGTGGCCATTTGGAAGTCGGCTATTTTGGATCCAACTTTTGTTTTTTCAATAAGAAGAGGGTCATGTGACACATCAAACTTATTGGGAATTTCACAAGAAAAATAATGGTGTGCTTGATTTTAACGTAACTTTATTCTTTCATGAGTTATTTACAAGTTTCTCTTTGTTTACAGCCATTGACATGTCGCAGAGGTTAACACGTGAGGTGCGGATAGAAATTGTGTTGATGTCTGGTGAACGCAGTAACCGAGTCATTGCAGCAGATTTCAATGCAAGACACCCTACGAGACCACCCATCTCCCATGCTACAGTTAGCAAACTGCTTGCTAAGTTTCGTGAAACTGGTTCAGTGTTGGATTTGCCAAAATGTGGACGCATGAAAACTGTCACTAATGAAGAAACATCAGTGGCTGTCCTAGCTTCATTCAGCAAGAGCCCACAGCGTAGCACTCGCCGCATGTCACTGGAGAGTGGCATTAGTCGAACATCCCTTCGGCGGATATTAGCTACTCACAAATGGCACCCTTACAAACTCCAGCTACTGCAGCATCTCAACGAGGATGACCCAGATCGGCGCACTGAATTTGCAGAATGGGCAAAACAAAATTGGAACAGGACCCTCAGTTTACACAGAAGATTTTGTTCAGTGATGAGGGCAAACTTTTATGTGAATGGTGAAGTTAACAAAAAAACCACCGCTATTGGTCTGACACTAACCCACATTGGATAGATCCCTCCAAGACTGTTGGAACAAAAAAATTGATGGTATGGTGTGGTATATGGGGTACAAAGATAGTGGGGCCATTCTTCATCAATGGAAACCTCAAGGCCACTGGATATGCGAAATTGCTACATGATAATGTGTTTCCCTCTTTATGCACTGAAGCTGGCACGTTCCCCGAGTTTTTCCAGCAAGATGGTGCACCACCACATTATGGGTGTCAGGTCCGAACATTCCTAGATGAACAGTTTCCTGGAAAATGGATTGGTCGTGGGCCAGTTGAATGGCCCCCAAGGTCTCCCCCTTAGACTTTTATCTTTGGGGTCATCTGAAGGCAATTGTCTATGCTGTGAAGATACGAGATGTGCAGCACCTGAAACTACGGATACTGGAAGCCTGTGCTAGCATTTCTCCTGTGGTGTTGCTATCAGTGTGTGAAGAGTGGGAGAAGAGGGTTGCATTGACAATCCAACACAATGGGCAGCACATTGAACACATTTTATAAGTGGTCAGAAACTTGTAAATAACTCATGAAAGAATAAAGTTACGTTAAAACCATTGTTTTTCTTGTGAAATTCACAATAAGTTTGATGTGTCACATAACCCTCTTCCTATTGAAAAAACAAAAGTTGGATCCAAAATGGCCACCATGGTCACCACCCATCTTGAAAAGTTTCCCCCCTCACATATACTAATGTGCCACAAACAGGAAGTTAATATCACCAACCATTCCCATTTTATTAAGGTGTATCCATATAAATGGCCCACCCTGTAGATTAGTCTCAGTTAGTGACCCGCCTTGCCGAGAATAAGGCATGGAGGGCGCTCAACTTTAAACCATGCCTTAACATGCCCAGTAGTATGAAAGTTAACATGCTCTAATGAACGAGCAGTGCTGTACATTTTAGAGAGTACTGAAGGTGAAGTAAAGCATTTTTAAGTACAGGAACAACTAAGGTTTGACAAAAAAAGCTAAGTTTATAGAAGAGTAGCAGAATACCCGCGCTTCGGAGAAGTAGTGTGTTAAAGAAGGTATGAAAAAGAAAAGGAAAAATTTTTAAAATAACGTAACATGATTGTTAATGTAATTGTTTTGTCATTGATATGAGTGTTGTTCTCATATCTATATCTATATATATATCTATATATATATATATATATATATATATCTATATATATCTATATATCTATATCTATATACTAGCAAAATACCCGTGCTTCGCAGCGGCGAAGTACTGCATTAAAATTTTTATTAAGAAGAAAATGAAACCTTTTTAAACTGAGGGAAAATATGCCAATAATTATTTGTTAAGGATTTCTTTGTATACCATGTTATCAGTTCGGCCCTCCGGTTGTAACATGACTAAGCTGTGTGCTGAGCTTACTCTTTAATCGGTTTCAGTTTCATGGTTTGTTTCAATTACGACAGTATTTGCAGGATTTGTTGTGTTGAAGTGACATTCGGCATCTGTCAAGTGTTGTAAGCACACAACCGGTTTCATCGATAAAATCACATCCAGCTTTTGAGAGTTTAAACATTCATAAACATCAAAGTGTCCACTACTGAAATCGTCACCTGTGAATCTAAGATGTTTAAGAGGCATTGGCGGTTGTCGAAGGTGTAAAATATTTGGCCATTTCGTACACTTGAAAGCGACAACCTAACAATTCAGCGGCAGCCATCAACTCACATGCAGAACCATAGGTGAAGGGCTTAAGCATTTCACTCTTATAATGCTCCTGTGTAGTATAATTATCTCTCGTACCGTCATCAGACCACACCTTGAACTTGTCCCAGTCATTCAATACATAAGACACAATGTTCCTCCGGATATCCTCCGGAGGGGTCCTTTCATCGGAGCAACGTTTCAGCCATGGCATGGCCAAATGGGGAGGCAGCTAGATGGACGAGGTCTCCAGGACTCTAAAAATATCCAAAACCTAATTATGTCATATCATCTACTGTTAAACCGTACTTCTAAAATTTTTATTATTATGCTGTATTAAGGAATTGTTCTGTGTATTGTATTGTATTGACCCCCTACTTTTGACACCCACTGCACGCCCAACCTACCTGGAAAGGGGTCTCTCTTTGAACTGCCTTTCCCGAGGTTTCTTCCATTTTTCCCTACATGGTTTTTATTGGGAGTTTTTCCTTGTCTTCTCAGAGAGTCAAGGCTGGGGGGCTGTCAAAAGGCAGGGCCTGTTAAAGCCCATTGCGGCACTTCCTGTGTGATTTTGGGCTATACAAAAATAAACTGTATTGTATATCAAGAGTGAGCCTGATATGGCCGTGCAATATGTAACAAAGAGAATGGAAAAGGTAGGTGCCATCTCCGGGCATGGAAACCACTCAGTAAGTGACAGTTCTTTGATCGATGGTAATCAACTCGATAGACATGTTAATGGGGGTACGGTTGGAATGATAAAGGAAATGGGTACCTGAGAAATGTAAAGTAAGTCTAAAATACCTATACATTAACTATAATTGTAATAAACAAACAATAAAACAGCGGAGAAGCCGTGGATTAAATAAAAAGGCTGTGGTTATCAGTAGGGAGACGTGAATCCCGTGGCGAAGCAAGGAATTGAATGTAGAGACAGGAGCGACGGACGGTCTTATATAGGCAGGCAGCCAACAATGTGGGAGGCGTTGGGATGGGGGACCCAACGCCACCTCACACGGTGGCCGAGCTGCAGGCTATGGACGTATATATGTACGCAAGTAGGATTCAGCTAGCGTTAGGAACCCGTGTACCAAATTTCTTGAAGATGGGCCCATAAGTAACAAAGACTGTTGAAAAGTTCAATATGGCGGCCGACAGTGGCATCATACCGCCGAAATAAGTACCAAATTTCAGCCTTCTACCTACACGGGAAGTTGAAGAATTAGTGACGTTGGAAAGTTCAATATGGCGGCCGACAGTGACGTCATACCACCGAAATAAGTATGTACATTGGTTTCGTTAGCGCAGGGAAGCCGCCTACCAAATTTCGTGGAAGATGGGGTCATCCTTCTACTTACACGGGAAGTTGGAAAATTGGTGACGTTGGAAAGTTCAATATGGCGGCCAACAGTGGCATCATACCATCGAAATAAGTAAGTACATCGGTTTCGGTTAGCGCAGGGAAGCTGCCTACCAAATTTCATGAAGATGGGGCCATAAATAAGAAAGTTCAACATGGCGGACGTAGTCGACCGTTATGACCGTTACGTGTAGAATTTCGAAATGCCTAACTTTTGTAAGTAAGCTGTAAGGAATAAGCCTGCCAAATTTCAGCTTTCTACTTACATGGGAAGTTGGAGAATTAGTGATGAGTCAGTGAGTCAGTGAGGGCTTTGCCTTTTATTAGTATAGATATATATATATATATATAGATCTATCTATCTATCTATATATATCTATCTATCTATATATATATATATATCTATCTATATATACACATACACATATATATATATCTATATCTCTATCTATCTATATATATATCTATATATTCTATATATATATCTCCTTTGGGGTGCGAGCAGCTGTTGCTGGGGTTGCCAGAATCCATCGAGGAAGAAAAATTAAAAACATTATTTGTACAAAATCTTAATTTATCTGTCCATTCCTAAATAATTAAATGGGCAGGCTATTTCGTATCAGTGCAATACGCTGCTTGTTAAAACGGATGACTCCCGCTCTTACTTGTACTTAGTGCTGCGTGGATATTATGAACTATTGTATCTGTTCAAGTTCTATTTAAATTTTAAATATAAGCAATTTTTATTTAGTCGACAGAAATATGTTTAGTAGGAATGTAAGTTAAATTTAGTCATCATTGCATAATTTTTTCTTCACCATAGAAATTTAAAGACTAAATTCAACTTCCATTCCTACCAAAGATATTTCTGGCGACTAAATAAAACCTACTTATATCCAAATTCGAGCTATTGAGCTGTGGCCTACCTGCCTGAATAAGTCACCCTCGCTTCGCTCTTACTTTTTTACCGTTTATTTAATCATGGCTAGTCGCAGAAAAATTATAAAAAGGAAGAAGGATTACACTGAGTATGGCTTTACCAAAACAATTATTGATGGCGAATAAAGTATCCATTATTCATAAAGCTTCAAATAGTGATCTGTTTTTCTGTGTTAACCTCATATTCTTTCATACTTCTTCTCAAACCAAGGGAGATAACTCCTTTAGCCACATTAAATGCCTTTATTGAAAAGACAAACCAGGGATGAACAAGTTCCTTTCTACTGCAGCCACAGCTGCGACACACATAAAAAACATCAATAATAACTCATAAAGTTGCAATATTATTTAGGAAAATCGCAACATTTTACTCACCAAAAATTCGGATTATTTGTAAATAAAATCCATCGTCCTCTCTTTCCTCAAAAACAGTTCAATTACTTTGTTGTACGGATTATCTGTGTGCTTCAGTTCCATCAAAACTTCACTTTCTATCGCCATCGAAGCTAATGGTGAAAGGTGAACCCGCCCTATGGTATTTCTGCCATAAGTTTCAATTCGCTTTTTACGGCTGAAAATGTCCGCTCGACAGAAGCAGTGTACACAGGAATGCTCACCTCCAAATATACCAATGTGAACAGCTGCCCCATGCTCTCATTCACATTTTTCTGATGAAGGAAGTCAAGGAGATCAGTGGGAGATTTTCCTGCAAAATCATCCATGGCATTCATTACAGTCAGTTCTGTTTTTCACCGAGACATATCGAAAAGCGCTCCGTGGCTCTTGTGTTAAAGTGGAGATGGCTGCATGCGTGAAATTTTTCTTGTATTTCCGAAACTTCTGGGGCTTGAGGAGCGTGACAAACATCAGGTTTTCGTGGTCTTGAAATCTGGTTTGTGTCTGGAAAATAATATTGTCCAGAATCCTGCCATGGAGTTGGCCATAGTGCACGCCGACGATCTTTCGCTCGGAGCATTTGCGGTGCGTTCAGTGGCCTCAGAGAGTTCCTCATATCGGCTTCTATCCAATCAATGGGTCTGAATACAGTGAAGTTGCCGTACGCCTGCTAGAGGGCCCTACTGACACCAACTCAAAATCTGATTGGTTGAAGCAACAGGTTAATCGACATTTATTTTGTGTTAGAGTGCCTCCACAACAGATTGTGAAAGCCTCTCTGCCTGGCAACAAATGACGGCTGAAATGTGATTGGTTAAATATTTTAATACGAAACTCCGCCTCCCACGGCTATCGAGCTGCATTCTATTACAGTATATGGACAAAAATACGTTCCAGTTATGACCATTATGCGTAGGATTTCGAAATGAAACCTGCCCAACTTTTGTAAGTAAGCTGTAAGGAATGAGCCTGCCAAATTTCAGCCTTCTACCTACACGGAAAGTTGGAGAATTAGTGATGAGTGAGTGAGTGAGGACTTTGCCTTTTATTAGTATAGATTAAAGATATTACAACTTAATAATACAGTGGGGAGGAATGTCTTCTGCCATTCTCTTTTATATTTAAACTTTTCAGAGCACTGATGGAATAATAAAACTGTCAAATTTCAATAGGTTTCAAAAAAGCCACACAAACATGGTGATTCCACTTTTAGTACAAAGGTATCCCTGTCAAGCAGAGGGAGAATCATAGCATGAGTGTGTAGTCCAAAAGGGGAAACTGGGCCAAACAATTCCCCGAGGACTGAGAAGCCATTTTACACATTACATTTTGGTAACACATAAAAGTAGCTACAGCTAACGTTGTGAGAATATACAATAAATGGATGAGTCTAAAGGTTTATTCTTAACATAGAACACACAAGGGTAAATTTTTACTTAGTTTGTATTGATTATTGAATACTAAATAATTGCTTTCTATTCACATATATATATATATATATATATATATATATATATATATATATATATATATATATATATATATATATATATATATATATATATATATATATATATATATATATATATATATATATATATATATATATATATATATTTTACTAAGTAGATACATTTTAAGCTTTTATTCTACTATAGATTAAGGTGCAGAATGTCAGCACAGTGGTTAGCACTGCCAAATGGGTGACTGGATTTGAAAACTCAGTTTGGCGAGTGTGTATGTGTAGTATGTGCTGACTCTAAACTAGGTGCTTGAGTGGCCCTTGTAAAGGACTGGTTGAGATATTTAGCATTGATTCCTATCTTTTGTCTGCAGCTACCAGTGCAAGCTTTGCCTTCCTGGCCACAATTTAATTAGATGCGAATAGAAGTTTCATAAACAGTGTTAACATTAAACATAATCAGATAATAACTTATTTGTTTAGCCTGAGCAAAGAAAAGCACATGTTTCTAGTTCCTTTAAAACACAGCAGCAATACAGTAATAGAGCGTTGATCGGTTTAAAGCAATCTTTTTAAAATATATATTCAGCAGTACTAAAGATAGAAAAGTTACTAGATTTTCACAAGTAGATAAATTCAGAATAATGAACTGTTATAACACTGCACTGTGCTACACACTGAAAACATTTTTTGCTCTTTCCATTGGTGATGGGTTACTAAAACGAAGCAACGACATTGTAATAAAGTATAGAGCACAACTTCAGAAAAGGCACAAACCACTGGCAACAAAGATGAAATCAATATGTAATATAATTACATTAAAGATAAAAATTGCAATGCTTTAAACAATTCAGCACAATATAATGATAATAAATAATTTATACAAGGAAACATTGAGTCTACAGAAGCTTATTCTCACAACTCAAAAAAAAAAAACACTGCCTTAAATTCAAAAAGTATTGTGTTATTTCACTAAAATGTTTAATTATTTTGCAATAGTTGTTGAATGATTTAGCAATGATATTGCCAGCTGCTGCCATTATTACTGTGCATGTGTGTGTTTTGCTCTTCTAGTGAAGAGAGAAGAGCTAGAGAAATCAATTCAATTTTAACAAAGTTAAAGTTTAATAAGTTTAATACATTTGTTTTAATATAGGCAGAGTTATAGTGACCTAGCATTCCTGCCTCACAACACTTGGGTCTGCATGGGGTTTGCAAGTTCTCCATGTGCATTTGTGGACTAATTGGTATTACTGAGTGTGCCTGTGTATGATTACCTGATTTAAAACTGAATATTGGAAATGTCATAGTAATAGTTCTCAGTTAAAAATTGTTCTGTCCTTCATGTGCTGTGAAGTAAATAACATTGATCTTGTTTTTCCATCCCCAACCTGAACCCCTAAAGACTTGAGGTATGAACACTAGCTGCAATACCACCAGATCACGTTTTCAAAAGATGTTTTTTAAAATAACTGGATGAAAACTAAACACTACTATTCCTTTGGGACCGCTGATATGGACTTGCAGCATTAAATTAATTCTGATTGCTTTGTGTTTAAATGGAGACATTCAGCACCTGTTCTCCCTTTTTCTTAATTTGCAGAAGGTTCCCCTGCAGTGAAAAACATCCTGTGTGGTCCCTGTGCCAAATAAAGGTCATTCTAGTGATCACAATGACTTCAGGCCAGTTTCTCTTACTTCGTACATCATGAAGATCTTTGAGAGGCTGGTCCTAAAACATCTACTACACCTGGTTTAGAACATTTATATCCTCGGCAGCTTGCCCATCAGACACATATACTGTAGGTGTGGAAGATGCTCTCATCTACATGCTCAAAAGAGCCTACTCCCACCTACACAAAGGTGGCACCACAGTCAGGATAATGTTATTTGACTTTTCCAGGGCTTTTAACACCATTCTGCCTCATCGATTGAGAGAAAAGTTCAAGGCTTTGCACACTGATGTCCCCACAATCTTCTGGATCATAGGCTACCTGAACAACAGACAGCAATTTGTAAGACTGAGGGACTGTGACTCAGAAATGGTGGTGTGTAATACTGGAGCACCTCAGGAAATTTTCCTGTCTCTCCTCCTGCTCATCCTCTACACCAGGGGTTCCCAACCCCCGGTTGGGCTGCGAGACTCACTCAGTGAAGGGCTACAACAAAAAGGCTGCCCCCTTCACTGAGGACACTTTTCAGAACGCTAGGCGGGTGGGGCTTTGCAGCGGCGCAGAAAGAGGAGAGAGACCGAGGTGAGAGAGTATTACAACGAAGTATTTTTATGTTTCTGACAGTTTCCCTATATGACACGAGCCTATAGAAATCTCATTACTACAAAGTACATTCAGCAGCAGATACTTTCATTACAACAAAGTGACCATGAAATGCTTGAATGAATCATCCACAGAGCAGTTAGTTCTGTGGTCGCAGCTCAGTTGTGCACATTTGCACAACAATCCCCAAACAGAAACATTATAAAAAATGTTCTTTCTTGAACTTTCCTTGTACTGTTTTTTTGCTGTTTTTGTTTTCTGTGATTTTCAGTGATAACTTTTGCTTATCGCTCGTCAACATTTGGAAAACATCCATGTGAATTTAGCTCATTGTCACCCTTCTATAGAAATGGCAGACACGAAAAAACGATACCAGTGTTAATGTTTGTGATGGGCAATCTGTTGGAATGACAAATGCAATGCATATGTCTTTGTTATATGCAAAAAAGAAGAAAAATCTGCTGCATTTGAAGACGGCGAAAAGCCATTTTTATGTGGTTCAGTGATGCTCCTTCAATAAACAGTCCTATTAATGCGGGACTCATTCAAGAGAATATGTGGTTTTTAAACTCTCTTGGGACCTCCGTCAACTGGAAAACATGCTGTGAGCCTACTGTTTCCCTACCCTGGCAATGGACAAACAATCATACACAGATGCTGCAATCATGCTTCAGGATGCACTTCAGTGTGACATTCCCGTTGGGTGGGGGGGATCGGGGGGGATCCCAAAAGAGTTCAGAAACCTCACAATATGAAGAAGAAGAGGATTATACGGATACAGATTGATAACTGTGCTGCCCACAACATACTTTCATATTCAGATAATGTTCGCGTTGAATTCCTCCCGCCCAATTGCACAGCAGTGCTTCAGCCATTGGATCTGGGCATCATTCGCACCCTGAAAGTGTATTATCGCAAGGAAATGCTGAGAAAAATTCTCGTTAGGATAACTTGTAGGCAGGTGAAGATTAAAATTAACACGAAAGAAACTATTGAAGCTGCTTCCATTTCCAACATCCTATCTTTGTGAGGCAGCGTTTTCTGCAGTGACAGCAACCAAAACAAGATTACAGAGTAGACTGAACATAAGCAACACACTTCGCGTGTCACTGTCTTCCATCGAACCCAGATGGGATCTTCTGGTTGCAGGAAAACAAGTTCAGGGCTCCCACTGATTCTGCATTATGGTAAGCTGTATAATTTCTATTACAATATTATAACTTAATAATAATAGAAATGTAATGTAAATTGTGTATAAAACTGCCCTACGAACCACCCCCACACCACCTAAACCAAAGGGATCCCTGGAGAAATTGCCTTCTAGTAGAGCGGTCCTTTGTGTCAAAAAGGTTAGGGACCACTGCTCTACACAACAGATTTCCAGCAGAAACCAGTGCTTGACATTGACAGAAATTTTCAGATGACTCGTCCATTATAGGCTGCATTAATAATAGAGATGAGTCAGAGTACATCCTGTGGTGTAGAGACAATAACTTACAACTCAACATCAGCAAGACAAAAGAGCTGATGGTAGACTTTAGGCATGTTAAGGACCCCCTGAGACCAGTCACCATTCAGAGGGAGGATGTGGTGGCGCAGAGCTACAAGTACTTAAACAACAAACTGGACTGGTCTGACAACACAGTAGCATTGTACAAGGGCTAGAACAGACTGCACTTGATAAAGAGACTCGGGTCTTTTAATGTGTGCCGCAAGCTATTGGAAATGTTCTATCAGTCCATCGTAGCCAGTGCGGTGTTCTATGCTGTGGTCTCCTGGGGAAGCAACTTCAGTTCAAAAGAAGCACAATGCCTGAATACATTTATCAGAAAAGACTGCACCATCACAGGACGAACCCTGGATAAACTGAAAGCTGTTGTAGAAAAGAGGGTGGTGGCAAAAATTGCATTCCATCATGAAAAATCCCCTCCAGGAGGTGCTCTTTTGGAGCACTTTTAGCCAAGAAGCACCTCCGGGAGTCTTTTCTGCCCAGTGCTATCAGGCATTTCAATACTTCTTCCCAGGGCACTTGCACTTTTATTTTGAAATATCTGAACAAGATACTTTTTTTTAATTTATTATACAGTATATATAATGTAATAAGGAATTTTGCTTTTGTTTATCATTCATTGATTATGTTAACACTGATTTATGACAATTTATTGATATTAAACTACTTTTGTCAGTAATACCTGGTGAAAGGATCACCATACAGTTTATCACGCTTGGCTGCCTGTCCCCCTAAAGTGGCCAGATTAAATTTACCCCTCAGCACATGCAGGAATAGATACAGTATATGTCTATAATATCTATTCAGTTCTTGTCACTTGACTGCACAATATGCATGCATTTACATTCTCCATCAACAGCAGTCAGTAGACGGCCTTAACACATGCATAAACAGTTATTACCGACCCTAGTAGGCATACTTTTGCAAAATAAACGCAATTCATTCCAAGAGCATCTGGCTGCAGCTACAGCTCCTTGAGTATCTGACACACTGTGAAATAATGCAATAACCATATGAGGCATCTGTTCAATATTCTGCAGTTTTAAATTGAAATTCTATAATTTCTATAACTAGTCTACCTAAGAATGACACCAATAGGTAAATCTGAGCACATCTCCCCAGTTTTACTATCATTAGATTGGTTACCCGAGTCTTTTAGAATAGACTTTAAAAAGACTTTACAAATTGTAAATAAAGTCTTCAAAAATCTTGCTCCTTGATATATTCTGAAGTGCTTAACCCCCGATATCTCATGTCATAACCTTTGATCATCTAATAAAGGTTTGCTTATTATTCCAAGAGCCACAAATAAAAGATGTGGTGAAGCAGCCGATTGCTGTTACGCACCAAAAATCTGGACACTTTACTAATATGCTAACTTGGTGTATGCATTTTTTTTTTTAATTCTAAAAAACAACCTTTTAAAATTGCCATTTTTAGCTACATGTTAGTGCTACCATTACTAAATTAGATATACATTTCAATACATCTGCAATCATTATTAGTCTTCACTTTTCTGTTTTCTTTTTCTTCAGTGGTGGTGTTATGTGTCGCTACTACCTGATTGTAGAGTCCCGTGCAGACACCTGATACCCCAACTTGCCATGAGACCCACTAAATAAATGCCTTAAAAACAAAGAACTACTGATAAACGTGTTAGACAGAATGCACAGCACCGCAATCAAATGTTTTATAAACTACAACTGTGCAAACAAAGCGTCTATAACATTAAAAACTATTATGATTTCCCTATGTTCATGGTGTAAGGGAAGCCCCTAGTAGAGTGTGTATTAATCACTTGAATAAAAATGCCGCACGTTTCGACTACGTTAACGGTAGACTTTTACAAAAAAATTAAATAAGTTGAACTAATACATACGTAGAGTTATTACCAAAGCATGATCAGAAATATGACCCATTTTACTTCGTGCCTGCGGAGAGGCGCCATTTTCTGCCAGGCCTCCGGTTGCAGTTAGATGGCAGTGTGGTGCCTGGAGGAGGGCCTCCCTAACGGAGCTCACGGACAGCGAAGGTAGTTGTGTTCTCCGAAGTGACAGCATGCAGAGGTCTGCAAGTACTGGTTTCATATCCCGCGCCACATTCCTTCTTTCCTTGAGCTGTTCAAGGAGGGTCACATTTGCACAGACGCTTTCCTTGCAGCTCCGAAAAATGGCGAGTTACACTACGGAAGAGCGAGGAAGGCCGAACACGCCCGACTACAGAATCTATTTTAGTAAGTTTTCTGTTTTCCCTCACTTAAGTAGACAACAGTGCTACTTTCTGCAGTGTTTGCTATCTTCACAAAAGTAGATACTTGACAGGAAAAACAAACATGCGTATACGCCGTATTTTTTTTAATTTGAAAATGGCCGTATGATTCGACATTTTTGGGTTGTATTTGCTTAGGTTATTTTCACGTGTTCTTACTCCACGCTGTTTCATTTAGGTTTACCTTATCGGAAGCTTCAAATCTCGCAAGTACCGCCCCTTCCGCTGTGAAACTGCCGCAAAGCTCTTATACAGTAATCACAATTGGCAACTTTATTTATTTGACATTATACATAGCCAATGAAGTACCCATATCATGACGATTAACATTATGATTAAAGAACCAGGCACATTGTGCTGACATTTAAAGAAAGAAATAAAGTTCAGTTTCTACTTTTGTTTCTTTTTAATTGTTAGGGATAATGTTTACTAAAAATGCAAATTTCTATTAAGCGTTTGTAAAGTTATATAATTCCAGGGATACGAATTTTAAAGTCTTTATCATTGTGAGAGTAACATTTTCATCTTCACATTTAGTTTGATTCGAATATACTGGTGGTTGGTTAGTACTATTTTTATTTTAAGAAAACCTTTCGTTGATTTTCATTGGTGCTAAAGGCATGTATACCTTTAACAGTGAGCTACTTTTCCCCCAAATAGAACATTTTTGGGCGGCACGGTGGCGCAAGGCGTAGCGCTACCGCTCTACTGACGCACTATCTTTGGTTCGCATTTGGCACCCGGTCTATCCTTCACCACATGTAGAATCGAGCACAGGGTATGAACAAGAACTGGACGGGTCACAGGTCCGTTTTGGAGGAAAAGCAACACAGAAAAAACACACACGTATACATTCGAGCACCACGTATGTGAGAAGCGACTCGAATGCTATTAACTTTGATTATATCTTGCCTGAAAAAGGGACATGGGTTACCACGAAAGCTTGCATATTATAATGTTCCTGGTTAGCCAATAAAAGGTGTTATTCTGCTTTACTTCTCACTACATCCATAATGGCTAACACGGTACAACACCCTTAGTACTACATTAAATAAGAAATTATTTTTGAAAATTTTTTTGCAAGTTTTTGTTTTGTTACGACGGAAAAGTTTACTGTGGAAAAAACACAGTTTTTGGAAGTGAGATCCTATTTGTTTTGCAGGAACTCTGATTGCGCATTGAACACGAAGCGCGCTTATGAAATCGAGACTTAACCCAGTAAATCTCGCTTGAAAATCCCCCATTTCCAGTCGAGACTCAATCGGTTCCATGAATGCCAAGCATTAATCATTCATTCAAGACGGGTTGAGGCAACCAACGATTACGCGCGACGTCGTTAAGCTGCACCAAGAACCGATCGTCGATTACAGTGTAGTGTAGTATCGAGTACCTACTGGAAACTGATGGAATGTGGTATTATGGCACAGGCAGGAGAGGTTTATAGAGTTTTATTTAATAGCCATAAATGGATCATGTTACAAAGACAGTATAATAACATAAAACAAAGTGCGTTGGCTATTAAGAAAACGAGAAAGGCGGCGTGGCAACGTGTAACAATGTACCTGAGTACATTACGATTCCGAAGTTCAGCATTTTGTTATTAACTGCGCCCTGTGTTGGCTGGGATTGGCTCCAGCAGACCTCCGTGACCCTGTAGTTAGGATATAACGGGTTGGATAATGGATGGATGGATGATGATGGCAATATTCAAGTTAAAAAGTTTATTTTGAATTGTCCAGTTTCATTGTAAACGTACTGGTTTGTGAACGTCATACTTCAAACACTTAGAACAAGTAAGTATTCAGTAACAGTATATGAAACACATCTGTCAAATATATACAAGAACATAGATGGGAATTACAAGAATATACTGTACATTTACTTTATATGCAAACAGATATTGTGCATTTAGCAACCAAAAAGAAAGCTGCAACTTCTGCTAATGTCAGTCCTACTGAAGGAGGTTGCACTCATCAGAATAGCTGAATGTACAATCCAACTGGCCATACACATACATCAGTGTCATTTATTAGCAAATGAGTGCACTCTATTGTAATATGATGTTTGGAACAGCCAAATAATGTTATTTGTTGTTTGGATAACTTGTTTTTTAACATAGATTGACGTATATTTTTGGTATTGCTACAAATAGTTTCAGCAATGGTTGGGCATTTTCTGTGGTGAGATGACTTTGTAATGTATGACTTCAGGTGATTGCATATAAAGTTGTTTTCTGCAATTCTGCAGGCAGCATGAAGTGCAAAATGTTTTGTGCTACCTTTTAATGATATTTATTACACAGACTTCCTCATTAATCAGATTTTTAAGAAATAGGTGTGCAATGGATGATTTCTCCGGGTTAGTCAAGGCAAACTGACTTCGTATGGATTGAGTATAATAACTAACATGTATAAAAATCATAGTTATAAGCACTAATCCATACTTGACAGTTTTTGAGTGTTTCTATTTTACTGGCAGATCCTCAATTACAAATTATTTTGTATTTCTAATATCTTACTAGTAAATAAAAAAGACTAATATTCTTTTTATTTTCTAGTCAGATATTATAACTATAATAAAGATGTCAAATGAAATTATTTATTGAGGTATACAGTTGAATTTATTTAATACATTAATCTTAATTATATACAATATACAGAACAAGTACTGTCATGGCCTACATCGAAAATGACAATGGACTTTCTTTCTATTCATTGTTTGAAATGGTAGTTTAAAAGTGCTGCACATTATGCAAGGGCTATATGACACCTTGCCTAAACCTAGAAAGTCTTGAAATGCAACATTTTTTCCTTGTACTGTACATTACTATGAACATCATTGTGCTACATAGTGTTAGAGGTTTACTGACTTAGAATTGATACTTTTTGGTACCCTTTTTTAAACCTATTTTTATTACTGTATCTTTTTGTTTTGTTTCTTGCTGACAAAAAGCAATATGGACAAAAGGAGTAATAATTTAAATGTGATATATTATTAATTCTTTCATTTTCATTAAACAGTGTAGCTTTTTATGGTCAGCAAATTTGTAACAGATGTGACAGATTTATTTAAATGGTCATGTAAGGGCCGGTGTATATTTTCACACTCTGAATGAGTACTTGCACGGCACATTTTCCCAGCGTTCTTTTGAGGTGTCCTCAAACACATCCTCAGAAATTAACGTGACGCGTGTGCAAGTTGCAGTCTCAGCAAGGTGGTGTGTGTGTGCAAGTTTTGGTAGGTGATGTCAGCATTGCTGTTTACCATCAACATTTGACAGCAGGCTTGCAGCTACAACAGGATCAATCTGGGTGCTTTGATGTGTGATGAATGGTTTGATGCATTGAAGCAAATGATCAAACTTAAATGCTGACATGCAAATGTCTATGTGGTGCTTTTCTTCATCGTTTTCTCACATAGGAAATACAATCATTGCATATTCCTCATTGTAATAATGTGATACAATTAGCAGGCTACGGAAAACATAGACATATATAGATAGACGCCGCATTCACTGTGTTGCCCAGTCGACACGATAAGTCAGCGCGTTCACCCTATTGCAAGTGGTAAAAGGGCCATTTAAACTAATACAGGTAGACGGGGAAACCGGGTTTTCTGATGAAAAAGCAATAACGTTTTAAACAGTATCGTTTACATACAACAGATTTTGGCGAATCGTTTACTTGCAATTATACACTAATAATGGCAATTACTAAATAATAATAATTATTATTATTATTATTAAATAGTTCCTCCCATATAAGTAGCATTTCTCGGACTGCTTTCTTCCATCTCTGAAATATTTCTAGACTTCGTCCTGTTCTTATGCAACACAGTACTAAAGTATTGGTTAATGCCCGAGTCACCTCATGTATAGATTACTGTAATGGTATTCTATCTGTCATCCCACAAAAACGTATCCATCGCTACGATTTATTCAAAATTCTGCTGCCAGGATAATAACCTGCTGTTCTAAATCCACTGAACATACTACACCTATTGTCTCTCAACTTCACTGGCTCCCTGGTAACTATACCACTCTTAACATTTAAAGCTCTCCACAACCTCACTGATCTCCTACAGACTGACACACCTCTCGCTCACGCAGATTCTCATCTGCAGCTGTACTTTCTGTACCACATATCAAACTCTGTGCTATGGGAGCTCGAGCATCTCTCATAGTGCTCCTCAACTCGGGAATTCTCTTCTCTCTCATATAGATCAGCTTGATTCAATAACACATTTTAAAACTACCCTCAAAACTTATCTTTTCAAACTGACTGTTTGATCGAGAGCGACAGTGGACGCGGAAGTAGCATTAGAGATGGCGGGCGGGGCTCTGTTGTGCGTATCCCATGGTCTTAAAGTTGGTGGGCGGGCCCTCTGTCTTGACTGCCCTTAGTTAGAGTTGGTGGGCGGGCGTGCACTCTCTGTCTTGCGTGCACTCTCTGTCTTCCTTGCCCTTAGTTAGAGTTGGTGGGCAGGGCTCTGTCGAGCGTATCTCATGGTCTTAGAATTGGCAGGCGTGGCCCTCTGTCTTGCGTGCACTCTCTGTCTTTCTTGCGCTCACTGTCTTGTGTGCCCTTAGGATTTCCAGCATATCTATATATATAATTCACTATCACTCACAAAAGAATGTACTATAATTATGAATGACATAATGTAAATGTTATTTATTTTCAGTGGATAGCTTAATACTATACTATTTTGAAACGGACATATAAGATGGGGGACTTTAACTATGCATATATTAACTGGGATAACTTTGGAAATGGCGGAGTACAAGAGCAGGAGGTTTTAGAAATAATCAGTGACTATTTTTATACACAGTATGTTAAAGTACCAATGCAGGATGAAGCCTGTCTGGATTTAAGTTTTTTGTAATAATCAGGGTAGAATTGAGGGTGTACAGGTAATTGAACCACTAGGGTCAAGTGACCATAATATAATACAATTCTCAGTGTTTTGTTAGGGTGCAGATGCAGAGACTAAAACTGTTAAGTTTAACTTTTGTAGGGCAAATTTTGAGCAAATGCAGCAATGTCTAAGGAGGATGGAATGGGATAAGATTTTAAATGTGGAGACCGTTAAGGAGCAGTGCAACAAGTTTAAAAATGTTTTACTTGTAATGCAGGACAGGTACATACCTAGATTTGGAATTAATAAGAAATTTAAAAACACTCTGCAGTGGGCTAATAAAGAGTTTAAAAAGAAGCTGCAAAGGAAAAAAACAGCTGTGTAAGGTGTATAAGACTAATAATTCCAATGTGTATCGCAAGGTGTATGAGAACTTGAGGGCAACCATTAAGAAGGATATTAGGGAGTTTAAAAGACAGTTGGAGAGAAATATAGTAGATAAGGTGAAAGATGACCCAAAGAGATTCTTTCAGCATGTTAGTAGTAAAAAATCAGTGAAGGAGGAGGTGAAGTACATCAGGAGTAGTAAAGGGGAATTAAAAATACAGATAGTGAAATAGTGGATGATCTAAATAAACATTTTTCTGAGGTCTTCACAAGTGAGGAAGTACATAACCTCCTAGCAGTAAATGGGACTACTAAGGATTTGGAAAATTGTAGGAGGGAGAAGTACTGCTCAGTTTAAATAGGCTAAAATCAAACAAATCTTCAGGACCAGATATTTACCTTCAATTTCTTAAGGAAATTAGCAAGTACATACTGTATATAAATCCTTGACACATATTTTTAGGAAGTCCACTGCAAACTAGGGACATTCCAAAGTACTTAGAAAATGGCAAATGTTATCCCATTATATAAAAAGGGTGATCTAAGCATCTATAGGCCAGCAAGCTTAATGTGCATCACAGGAAAATTAATGGAAGGAATTATTAAGGATAAGGTTGAGCAGCACATGGCAAGTCCATGAGTTTTTCTGAACAGTCAGTATGGGTTGAGAAGAAGAAGGTCATATTTTACTAACATGCTGGAATTCTATGAGGAAGCAACAGAGGTGGGTAGAGTAGCCAAAAATTGTACTCAAGTAAGTGTAGCGTTACTTCAAAATAATATTACTCAAGTAGAAGTAAAAAGTAGTCATCCAAAAAATTACTCAAATAAGAGTAAAAAAAGTACTTGATGAAAAGACTATTCAAGTACTGAGTAACTGTTTGATCATAATAAATGATATATTTTTTAGAAATGTTGTAATAAGACAGACAAAAATATAAAATAATGTGCAAATTCTGCTATTTCCAAATAATAAAATAAAAAATGAGTAAAAATAAAAAAAAATTATTTACAAAATAAAGATGCACAAATAACATAAAGTTCCAAATCTCAGTTTTTCACAACAAAGCTTTTGAAGCCAATACCTACAGTAGGTAACATGTATGTTTGAACAGTGCAAACTACTTACAGTGACAAGATATACTGTACACCAGGGGTGCCCAATATGCTGATCGTGATCGAAAGGCTAGATCGGAAAGGTAGTGTAGGTAGATCGCGTTGCATTCAAAAAATTTTTTTTTAAATGTTAGTCTATCATATATCCTCCCTATGGCATTTGCCACTTGATTGACATACAGGGTGGCCAGTCTGAGATCTCTTTTCTTCTAACACAATGGTCATCCCGCACGGACGATCAAACGCGTGAGCTACTGGAAAACTCCGGCTATCTAAGGCAGGCATGTCAAACTCACTACCATTGGTGGGCCGCTTCGACTGCCATACGTGCGTCAGCGGGCCGCACTGTAACAAATACTATTATACAAAGTTACTGTAGCTTTCTTTCCAATACTGAAAATTTTAAAAAATGTAACACTTAAAGTTTAAAGAAAAGAAATTTATTTCCATACAATCTCCGTACAACAGCGTACAATTAGAGTCTTAGCCTCTTAGCTAGGTCCTTATATTATTATATTATATTCATTATATTATATTCATTGCTTATATAGGAGTCTTACAGTGTGAGATTTATTTCTTTTGTCCCGACACTTGGCATCTCTTGTTAGTAACCAGTTTGTCAATATCAGGCTTGAAATCATGTGCAGCTGCAACTTTTATGAGGGATGAAAGGTGCTCGACAGTAAGTCTTGAGGGATTTGGGGTTTTGGTAGCTTTCATTAACGAAAACAATTGCTCGCAAAGGTAAGTATTTCCGAACATAGACAGTACTCTCGATGCCAACTTATGGATCTGCACATGCAAGGGTGGCAGGTAAGCATACAAGCCTGGCACACCAACTTTGTTGTATTTTTGCCATCAGAATAGAATCTGACTGCAGTTCAATCAATTCCATTTGGATATCCTCAGGCGCATTCTCAACGTTGTAAGAGTATGGTGATGTAAACAGCACAAAGTCCTGTTCGTGTGAACTGAAATCGCGAAAACGCTCAATGAATTCATTGCTCAGTAATACAAGTTGGAAAACAAATTCTCCAAAAATCAAATTTTACTTTGCTAAGTTTACTTCAAAGTTTATATTGTAAACTAAGCCGATATGCAAAAAGCCCCCTGACCTACACTAATTATACAAACTCAAAATCACAAAAATCTGTTAATAAACAACTCACCAACCTCTCGCGTCCACTTCAGATCTTCAGCTGTAGTTTGCACTAACTGTTCATTACAATACTAGCATAAAATTACATAAAACTAGAGCAAAAAAACGTGAAAATATGCAAGCTATTACTACTCGTGATGGTCAGTTCTGCCCAGGTGGCCAGTCTCAGCAGCCCAGCCAGTAGTGTAGCCCAGTGGTCCGCAACCTGTTTGACACCAAGGACCGCTTTACTAGAAGCTAATTTTTTCAGGGACCGGTGGGTTATTGGAGGTTGGAGTTTATGGGGTGATTATGGGCGGGTTCGTAGGGCAGTTTTATACACAATTTACATTACATTTCTATTATTATTAAGTTATAATTTAGTAATAGAAATTATACAGCTTACCATAATGCAGAATCAGTGAGAGCCCTGAGCTTGTTTTCCTGCAACCAGACGATCCCATCTGGGGAGGATGGAAGACAGTGACACGCGAAGTGTGTTGCTTATGTTCAGTATACTCCGTAATCTCGTTTTGTTTGCTGTCACTGCAGAAAACGTGCATCACAAAGATAGGATGTTGGAAATGGAAGCAGCTTTAATAGCTTCTTTCACATTATTTTAATCTTCTCCTGTTATGTTATGTTATGCTGACGAGAATTTTTCTCAGCATTTCCTTACGATGATACATTTTCAGGGTGCGAATGATGCCCAAATCCAATGGCTGAAGCACTGCCATGAAATTGGGTGGGAGGAATTCACCGTGAACATTATCTAAGTGCGGAAGCATGTTGTGGTCAGCAACATTATCAATCAGAAGCCAAATTATCATTTTCATCTTCTTCATATTGTGAGGTTTCTGAACTCTTTTGGGATCTGGGATCCCCCCCCACCCAGCGGGAACGACACGCTGAAGTGCGTCCCGAAGCACTATTGCCACGTATGCGATTGTTTGTCCGGGTCCCAAGAGAGTTTAAAAACCTCATACATTCTTGAATGAGTGCCACATTAATATGGATGTTTCTTGAACAAGCATCACTGCAACCACATAAAATCGGCTTTTTTGGCGTCTTTCAAATGCAGCAGTTCGCATACATTTGCAACCCGAGATTTTTCTTCTTTTTTACATATAATAAGTATGCCGTTTCTATAGAAGGGTGATAATTAGTTAAATTCTAATGAATGTTTTTCAAATGTTGACGAGCAATAAGAAAAATGTATCACTTAAAACCACACAAAACAAAAACAGCAAAAAAAACATTATGAGGAAAGTTCGAAGAAAGAACATTTTTTTACAGTGTTTCTGTTTAGCGATCGTTGTGCAAATGTCCACAACTGAGCTGTGACCGCAGAACTAACTGCTCTGTGGATGATTCTTTCAAGTATTTCAAGGTCACTTCAAGTATCTGCTGCTGACTGTACTTCGTAGTAACGACATTTCTGTGGACTTGTGTCATATGGGGAAACTGTCAGAAACATAATACTTTGTTGTAATACTCTCTCACCGCGGTCTTCTCTCCTTTTTCTGCGCCGCTGCAAAGCCGTGCCCACCTAGCATTCTGAAAAGTGTCTTCAGTGAAGGGGGCAGCCTTTTTGCTGTAGCCCTTCACTGAATGAGTCTCCATTGCAGGCAGTTCTCTCGCAGCCCGGTAGTGGGCAGCGAACTGCAGCCTAGCACTTCAGTTGCGACTTCACGGGTGCAACTATACTAGCAGATGACTTTTCCGGTACCGTAATGCCATGGGAAAACTTGCTTTTGTCAGAAGGCAGAAGTAAGAAAAGTCAATAAGTAACGCCGAAGATGCAGAATGATTCAATCACAAACGATAGTAATCATTTTGTACAAGTTTAGTGCTAACCAGGATCTGTCATGCGGGCCGCATGTGGCCCAGGGGCTTCGTGTTTGACATGCCTGATCTAAGGGATCTAGTGAGCCTTCCAATTTATATCGACTAAAGAAAAAAAAAATTGTTGTGGGTTGGTTGTGGAATTGGAAGAGGATTTTTTACTCTTACAATGTCACAATCGAACTGCGTTTATCTGATCTGTCAATCTATCATTTGTAGCAGTGCTACCATTGGTTAGAACTGCATCTCCCAGCAGTCCTTGCAGGGCTGTTGGGGGCAAAGGTGGCCAGAGGGGTTCAAAAGGAGGGCAGGGGACGAAGAGAAGAAAAGTTTTGTTTTGGTCGTTTGCTGCTTGTATTTATCTGTGGAACTGCCTGTCGTTTTCCTGCTTTACATCTTCGTGTCCTGGATTGTGTTGTTTGTTGGGGTCTGGAATCATTCGTCTACCTGTTTACTGTTACTGAGGACGTTGTCTGGATTATTTGGTTTTCACGGAAGAAGGAGCGCTCCTGAACCATTCATCTGTCAACTTACTTCAGCAACTACCGGTAGGACTGTGTTTTTCCATTTCCCTCGCTTCATTCAAATCACTGGACATAACTTCACCGCTATTATTTCACACATGGACTTTACTGCGTGTTTGTCATGTTTATCTGTTAATTGTAATATCGCCGAAGGGATTAGGGGTGGTATTATTGTTTTCATTTAGTAATTTAATTTCATTATGCTTTTTGTCGTTTAAGTTCCCAGCGCTTTGTCTCTGTAGTGTGTGTGGGTGTGTGTGCCAAGGCTGGGGTTGTCCCTGGTAATCCTCATATAAAATAAATAAATCACCGTCTTTCTCGACGGTGTGAATCTTAGCGGCTTCCGACCGCTACAGATTTTGGCGAGCCGGGTAGGAGCCAGGGTTATTTACGACACCTTCTAGTGCGACTTCACACACTCTTTCAGAAGCATGTCTGTTGTAAGCGCAGTGCAGGGTGAGGAACTTGAACTTCGTGAACCGCTGGTTGATGTGCGCCCGCTGCCTAGGCCGCCACGCTACGGTCAGAGCCCCTCTCGAGGAGGAGTTGAGCCTGCTGGATACCCTGTGTGTCTCCAGTCCGGAGCAGCCCGAGATCGGCGCAGGACAGCTTCTGCAAGACCTGATGTTGCGCTAGAACAGCTAGAGACGCTGGTTGATGACATCGCCCGCAGTTTTCTAAATCGTGATGAAACTGTCCATGATCTTATCGATGCCACGGCCGCCCGAAGTTTCGGAGAGGCGGTTGTGAGGGTGCAGCGCCTGGAGCAGTCCTTCACGGCGTGTGCAGCGCCTGGAAGCCAATATGAGAGAGGAGATCAGGAGGCAGGTGCAAGAGAGCTGGCGTGCCGCCACGCAGCCACTGGGGCAGTCGACTCCTGTAGCGGGAGGAGGAACGACTGGGGACAGTCGGCCTTGTCCGCTGCGGTACCGCGGATGGAGTTTCCAAAGCTGGCCCCTCAGTGTGCACCCACGGGCATTGTCGACTTTGTAGAGGAGGTCGACATGTTCGTGGAGCTGCATCCTCTGAGTGGAGCCGAGCTGCGGGATTCCTGAACACGGCACTCAGCGGCCGGCACGCTCTTGGTGGTTTGCTGAGCGGCACAAATACAACTCCTGGGCGGAGTTTCGCTGCTTTCCTGAATGCGTTCCTCTCTGACGAATACCAGGCGCTGTTGGAAGAAAAGCTCCGGACCTTTGTGCAAAAACCATCGCAGAGCCTCCGGGACTTTGTCTTTGAATTCCGTGCATTGTGTCTGAAGTGGCGATCTGACATGCGTGAGGAAGAGATATTGCGACGTGTCCTTGATGCATGTGACCCTCGGGTGGCTGCTACTCTGAGGGGGGTCGTGAAATCGGTCGATGAGTTGGTGAAGGTGGGGTCCCGAGTGGAAAAGGATTGGGCGGCTATCGGGCTGAGTGGGTCTCGAAAGGGTCCCACGCCTCGAGATGTCCCCTGTCCAAACCATGAGGGAAAGCCCCAGTGGATCCCCGGCCGATCTCACCTTGGTGCAAGCCACCTTGCCCCTCTTAGTGGTGCCCATACAAGTGCGGGGTGTCACTGGAGAGGCAGTCGAGATACAGGGAGCACTTATACCCTTATGAAATACAGCTTGTGGGAAAAGCTTAAAGTGCCTCATGAGCAGTTAAGGGAAAGTGCAAAAGTAAAATTCTTTCTTGCGGATGGAAGGGCGACGGGCAAAGGGCAGGGTTCCCATGAGGTTCTGCTTACATGAGACACACTGGGAGACAGAAGTTTACATCCTGGAAGATGACCATCTGTCAATGCCCTTGTTACTGGGAATGGACTCTCTGGTGTCGGTAGGTCTTACCATCCATCTGTCGCGCTGGAGTATGAGTTGCCGGGGTGGAGTCCATCGGTTTGGGACGAAGGCTCAAAGTAATCTGGTTTGGCCTAACTTGTGTTATTACCTCGCAGTTGGTGGACGAGCCCAGCCCAGTAGAGAAGGCTATTCTTGAACAGCCGGAGATTGTTCAGCCGCTGCTTAGGAGGTGGCACTCTGTGTGGATGGGACAAATTGGGTCGGACTGAGGTGGTGTGTCACCACATTCACACAGTCGACCCTGTCCCTGTTCGCACAGAGCTTACAGAGTGTCGCTCTGAAAAGAGGAATAATCAAGGAGTGGGTCGACCAGATGTTGGCGGATGGGGTCATTGAGCCTTCCACCTCGCCTTGGGCTAGCCCTGCGGTGCTCGCTCAGAAGGCCGACGGACCTACCGATTCTGTGTTGACTATCGGGAGCTGAACAAGAAGACCTTAGATGACGCTTACCCCATGCCCCTCATTCATGACATCTTGGAGTCTTTGCATGGGGCAGTGGTTTTCAGCTCCCTTGATCTGAAGTCCGGTATTGGCAGGTGAGGATGGGGAAGAGTAGTATGGAGAAGACTGCCGCCATCACCCGAGGGGTTGTTCCAGTTTCGGGTGATGCCCTTTGGACTTAAAAACGCTGGGGCGTCATTCCAATGGCTTATTGAGCAGGTCCTCCGGGGACTCATTGGAAAGACCTGTTTCGTGTATATTGATGACATCATCGTATTCTCCCATCTGTCTCACAACATCTGAAGGACCTTGATCACATCTTCCAGCGACTGCAGAAGGCTCATCTGACACTCAACACCGCAAGTGTAGATTTCTACAGGACCATCTAAACTTCCTCGCCATTTGGTGTCGGCAGACGGGTCCGGTAGACCCAAAGAAAATTAAGTCCATCTTGGACTACCCAGCCCCAGGAGGTAAAAGTCTCCAGCGCTCCTGGGGATGGCTGGGTGGTTCCACAAATTTGTGCATGGGTTTGCCGACATCGCTGCCCCTTTGTTCCAGCTGCTGAGGAAGGGATCCCCCTGGGAGTGGTCACCAACGTGCCAGTGAAAGACTTAAACAGGCATTGATATCACCTCCAGTCCTGGCACAGCCTGATCCCAAATTAACCTTTCAGGTCCACACAGACGCAAGTGACCTCGGACTCGGCGCCGTCTTGCTCAAACTAACCAAGGAGAAGAGAAAGTGGTGGCCTATGCTTCACGGTCACTGAAGGGCGCCGAGTATAATTATTCCACCACCGAGAAGGAATGCCTCGCTGTCGTGTGGGCCGTGGAAAAATGGCGCCACTTCTTGGAGGGGACATCCTTTGAAGTCTACACCGACCATAGGGCTCTGACCTGGGCATTCAATTGCCCAAGACCACGCCTAGGCTAACAAGGTGGGTTTTGCGCCTCCAACAGTTCACGCTCAGGGTGTGCTATCGGAAGGGTTGTGCTAATGTGGTGCCCGATGCCTTATGCCGGGTGCACGAGCCCGCACCGATGGTATGTGCGGTATCGGTCTCTAACCCTTGGCCTGATCTTCCCCTGAACATGCAGGAAATTGTTCACTCTCAAGCAGCCAGTCCTGTGTGTCAGGGGTTGAGAGAGGGCTCAGGGGGGAGGTCTGACCGCATACATTATAGGGAACTTCAAGGGGCACTCTATCGCTGTGTTCCAACAAAAGACCGGGTTTACCATTATCAGTTGGTAGTGCCCGAGACATACGTGCCCAAGTTCCTACAGTATTACCATGACAGCCCGATCGGTGGTCACCTTGGACGAACTAAGACACTGTTTAAAGTCTTGGAGGTGGCATGGTGGCCGACGATACGCAAAGACGTCTGGTCCCATGTCCAGACTTGTACCACCTGTCAGCAATACAAAACCCCACCTGGTCTCCCCTCAGGTCAACTCCAGCCAGTAACCATCACTACCCCGGGAGAGCCTAGGCGTGGACCTAATGGGACCATTACCCACTAGTAAGGACCGGAAGACCTACCTGATGGTGGTTGTGGACTATTTTACCCGATGGGTGGCGCTATTCCCATGGCTAATGCCACAGCCAAGAAGATATGTTCCACCCTGAAGGATGAGATCTTTACCCGATGGGGGTGCCAAGAACATCATCTCAGACCGGGGCCCGCAGTTTACCAGCTCAGAGGCGAAGAATTTTGGAAGCAATGGGGGTGGTGCACCTTAAGCCAACAGCGGCACCATCCCCAATCTAATCGCACTGAGCGGGTGAACCGGACCCTGAAGACAATGATTGCATCCTTCGTCGGAGACCATCATCAGGATTGGACAAAGTGGCTGCCTGAGCTGCGGTTCGCATTGAACACGGCGGTGCACGAGGTTACGGGTGAGACCCCTGCATTGTTAGCTTTAGGCAGACAGCTAAACGGTCCACTAGAGAGGGTAATTAATCATAAACCACCCAATCCAGACACCTCAATACATGATCATTTGCAAACACTACAACTTATCACACAACAGGTAAAGGAGAGGATGGTGAGGTCCCAGTCCAGACAATCTCAGTCGCACAACCGGAGACATAAGCCTGTGCAATTCTCAGTTGGGGAGAAAGTCTGGATCAGGACTCATCCCTCTCCAAAGCCTCCGATAAATTCACAGCTAAACTGGCTCAAGTGGTTCGCCCGCAACTATAGTCCAAAAGAAAGGACCAGTGACCTATGCAGTAGAGTGGGGATTGCCGGGGACGAAGAAAGTAGACACTGTTAACATCGCTAACCTCAAGCCTTGGTTCGGCCGTACACCACGGCCTGGGAGGGGATTGTAGCAGTGCTACCATTGGTTAGAACTGCATCTCCCAGCAGTCCTTGCAGGGCTGTTGGGGGCAAAGGTGGCCAGAGGGGTTCAAAAGGAGGGCAGGGGACGAAGAGAAAAAAGTTTTGTTTTGGTGTTTGCTGCTTGTATTTATCTGTGGAACTGCCTGTCGTTTTCCTGCTTTACATCTTCGTGTCCTGGATTGTGTTGTTTGTTGGGGTCTGGAATCATTCGTCTACCTGTTTACTGTTACTGAGGACGTTGTCTGGATTATTTGGCTTTCACGGAAGAAGGAGCGCTCCTGAACCATTCATCTGTCAACTTACTTCAGCAACTACCGGTAGGACTGTGTTTTTCCATTTCCCTCGCTTCATTCAAATCACTGGACATAACTTCACCGCTATTATTTCACACATGGACTTTACTGCGTGTTTGTCATGTTTATCTGTTAATTGTAATATCGCCGAAGGGATTAGGGGTGGTATTATTGTTTTCATTTAGTAATTTAATTTCATTATACTTTTTGTCGTTTAAGTTCCCAGGGCGTTTTCTTTGTCTCTGTAGTGTTTGTGGGTGTGTGTCGTGCCAAGGCTGGGGTTGTCCCTGGTAATCCTCATATAAAATAAATAAATCACCGTCTTTCTCGACGGTGTGAATCTTAGCGGCTTCCGACCGCTACACATTGCTAATCCAAAGAAGGAAAATGTGGAAAGGCACTTTCGAACTGTTCATAAAAACTACGAAACTGACTTTCTTCCGAAAAGTGACCTGAGAATGAGAAAGGAGAGGGAACTAAAATCGCAGTTAATCGGACAGCCGTCACGCGGCTGAATGCAAACGCAAAGGCGGACACACAGAAGCATTGTTCCGGTGAGTCAATCGATCATTAAGCATAAGAAGTCCTTCCAAGATGGAGAGATGATAAAAGATACCCTCGTTGAGTCAAATGGCTAGGGAGAAATTCCTTCTGAGATTTCAAGAGCCCTGGCTAGAGAAAAAGGAGTTTCTCCTTGTCATTTAACATGCAGAATACAAGTAACTTAACAACGAGCAATGGCCGCTAGACTTGGCATTTTTTTTCCGATCTGGCCAACATGTTGAATGAGCTTAATTTACAGCTGAAAGAAAAAGAGAAAACTATGGTCAATATGATTACCTCAGTTAATACTTTCAAATGAAAAATGCAACATCTGTTCTCAAAGCTGCAGCGCCTTGATTTGGGGAATATCCAAAACCCCGTGTCGGAGCTGGAGACGCAATGGAAGGCGTGTGCACAACTTGACTGCATACGCTACACAGAGCAGATTGAAAATTGTCAGACTTTGACAGACGGCTTCAAGACTCGGCTTTACTTGAGCCAATTGCTACATTTAAGTGCTATCCATTTAGGGAAGATGTTGAGGGTGATTCACCTAAAACTCATTTTAAAAGTAGCTTGCAAGCTGAAAATGAAAAGTGTGGGCACCCCTGCTGTACACTGACAATATAATACTGCATATTTACTTGCCCTAAAAATAGCATAGCTGATAGAGAATAAAATTAGAACAAGGCAGCTTGTGCACCTACAAGAAGTCTCACTTTACCTTGACTGTCTTGTGTCTGTGAATGTTTGGTTAAAACGTACTAGTTCTTCACTCAGTGAAGTGATAGTTAAGCTTCAGCAGGAGTTGACTCTTATTTTTCATGTACAGTATTCTTTCTTTCCCTGTCCGCTGTCTGTGAGGAATTTGTGCTACTAGGACACGACAGTTTGTGTGTGGTCATGTGACTGCATGGCTACGTCTTATTTGTGAAATGAAGCCATTTGATTATTGTTGTTACATCTGATTGGTGAAACGGAGTCTTCTGATTATTGTTGCTACCTCTTATTGGTGAAACAGTCATGAAGTAGATCCACTGGAGTAGATTCTCTCTGGCAAAAATATTGCGTACTGTATCTAATGGGAAAAAAAGTAACGATTCGAGCGTTGCCCAATGTAGCAGAGTAAGAGTAGCGTTTCTTCTTCACAAACTCAAGTAAAGGTAAAAAGTTTGGTGCGGTAAAACTACTCCTAGAAGTACAAATTTTTTAAAAAGTTACTCAAGTAAATGTAACTCGTTACTACCCACCTCTGGGAAGCAACAAAAGGGTATGTTCAAAATGGAGTTTATGATATTATTTATCTGGCCTTCCAGAAAACATTTGATAAGGTGCCACATGAGAGGTTGGGCATCAGACCAGACCAGAAGTGGTGATGTATTTTGGTGGGTGCAGAATTGACTCAGATACAGGAAGCAGAGGATGATGGTACAAGGAACCTTAACAGAAATGGCTAATGTTAAGAATGGTGCTCCACAGAAGACAGTGACTCTGACTATTTTTTATATGCATAAATGATTTGGATAGGAATATAAGTAACAAGCTGGTTAAGTTTGCAGGTGATGCCAAACTAGGTGGATTGGCACATAATCTGGAATTCGTGAAATTATTGCAAATGACTTGGACAGCATACAAGCTTGGGCAGATTTGTTTAATGTCAGTAAATGTAAAGTGTTACACATAGGATGTAAAAATGTTAGGTTTAAATACACAATGGGAGGTCTAAAAATTTTGAGTACACCTTATGAGAAGGATTTAGGAGTTGTAGTGGAGTTGCTATTAACTTACAGATAGTGTTCAGAAATCTTAAAAAGGCCATCAGAATGTTAGGTCATATAGTATGGTCTGTAGAGTACAAGTCCAAGGAGGTTATGTTCAGGCTTTGTAAAACACTGGTGAGGCATCATTTAGAGGACTGTATGCAGTTTTGGTCTCCAGGCTACAAAAAGGATTCACCAGTGCTAAAAAAAAATTCCAGAGAAGAGCAAATCGACTCATTCCAGGGCTACAGGGATGAATTTTGAAAAAAGATTAAAAGAGCTGTGCCTTTTCATTTTAAGCAAAAGAAGATTAAGAGGTGACATATTTAAAGTGTTTAAAACTATAAAGGGAATCAGTACAATGGCTCGAGACTGTTATTTTAAAATTTAGTTCATCAAGAACAAGGGGACACAGTTGAAAACTTGTTAAGGGTAAATTACACAGGACGTTTTTCTTTACACAGAGATCCATAAACACTTGGAATAAGCTACCAAGTAGCATGGCAGACAGTAAGACTTTGGGGACTTTCAAAACTAGACTTGATGTGTTTTTAAAAGAATTAAGTGGATAGGACTTGGAGAGCTTTGTTGGGCTAAATGGCCTGTTCTCGTCTAGATTGTTTTAATGTTCTAATCACATTCCTACAAAACAATAAATCTTCAATGAGTGTGCAATGAATTGGTGCCAAATGCTGACAGCATAGTCTAGGATATGCCCCCTGCATGACAGTGAATTGGTCTATGCATGTTCGAAGGTGAATGGGATTTCTTTTTATACCACATTTAAAAATGTTCTTGCATTCCCATTTTTGTATATCATTAAAGTACACAGTGAAAATTAAACACACACCCAAAACATTCAAGTTAATTTTAGTGGAAACTTTACGTATGGCCAGTGTAGCATGCATGACCTATGTGTACTGGTACACTGTCCTTCTTTGCCTCCTACCTTGTAAGTATGTTTGTTTTCAGAACTGTGTATTGGCTAGGTGGTTAGCTTGCTGCCTTACATCTCCTTCATTGTTGTTTTTTTTTTTTTGTTCAGTTCCTAATTTCCCAAAATATTATATGTTAATTAGTGACACAAAGAAAACTAATGTGTATGTGTGTCTTCAGATTGCTAGACGAATTGGTAGACTTTATTTTATACTACTACTACTACTGCTCATAAATTATTTTAAAGTATGTAAACAATTTTTGAGTCAAAGGCACTAGAGCACACCCCTGTTGTACTGGGTGCAAAGCAGGATACAACCCTTGACAAGAATCTATTTTAGATCAGGAGATAGCAATTTTTTTAATCTCTTTCATGGGAAATGTGTTCAGGTTTTGTATAAACATACTAAAGTCCTACTGGCATTCCACATGGTAATCAATATAATTTTGTGGTTCTGTATGCCATGATCAGATAACTTCAAAGCAGATCTTAGTGTCATCTTAAATGAAAAGTGTAGGGTATCATTTGTTTTCATGAAATGAACCATCATAAAGTATTAAACAGTTACTGGATGTAAGATCTTTAGCATACATTGAGATTTGTATTTCACGGTTCACCACAAAAAACAGGAATCACTTCACAAGTGTAACAGGTCATTCAACAATATTTGCATTGTTCCTATTACCAACAATAAGAGGTATGTACAAATTAAAATGAAATGGGATAAGCATTAAAAATGGCAAATGCAGTGGCCTGACAGGAGAGCCGTCACATTTTGTAGACCAGTCCTGTGTCTCTGAAATTTTCTAACAATTCATCTTAATGATTCCATAATTCTAATTGTGTTATTCTTTGGAAACACTTTCTTATTTCTTCTAGCTGTATTACTATAGTTGTTACTGTCAGCTTTGGAACTGTGGGTGCATTCATTTGTTTCACTGTTTTATAAGTTATAATTATTTTTAAGTACCACAACAGGGCTACTGACCAGAATTATATTTCCCATGCAGCCCTGTCTCTATGCCAGAGGGATACTGCCACCAAGCGTACTTGAGAGAATGCAGGCTTGTCCTTCAGTAATGTTGGCCTTCTGACTGGGATAGGGAAATTTAGGTGTGTGGGTGTGTTTGTGTGTGTCCTGCGGTGGGTTGGCACCCTGCCCAGGATTGGTTCCTGCCTTGTGCCCTGTGTTGGCTGGGATTGGCTCCAGCAGACCCCCGTGACCCTGTATTCGGATTCAGCGGGTTAGAAAATGGATGGATGGATGTCTAACCTTGATGACCTCCAGGCTCAGAAAAGAAACATTATCTGTCTTGACAAGGTGGTCAGTCCATATTCATTGTCTTTCACAGTGTGTATCACCAATCTGTTTTAGACATGTAGAAACTAATCTCCTACTTCTAGCTGTAGTCCCCATACAAAAGAATATGGATTTATGCAACTATTTGAAATTTGAACTTTCTATAATTGCCTGTTTCCTTTGTACCCACAAAGCATGTGTTAATCCATTAAAATATTGTTTCATAAAAACCTTGACTAGTGACAAGTGCATAGTTAGGGCCTTTCAAAACCTGCCTTGCAGTGATATACAAAAAACAACAATAAAAGAAAACATAGATATTTACAAAAGCAACTGAAGAAATAACACATTGTCCCACCACATATATTTTACAGTTTTAATAACAGCTAGATTTAGAATCCTTTCCAGAATCCTGAGCTTATTCAAAGATGGTTCGGAAAGGACAGACATGCTACAGCTCACCAACTTTTATCCTACTTAGGGGTATAGACTTCCATTTGTGTCAGCGACGGTGATCATTCAATGCTCATACTCCAAGTGAAATTAATCCTCTGTAGGAAAAAAATGATATCGTTGGAATACATCCTT
Source organism: Polypterus senegalus (assembly GCF_016835505.1). Taxonomy (NCBI): domain Eukaryota; kingdom Metazoa; phylum Chordata; class Cladistia; order Polypteriformes; family Polypteridae; genus Polypterus; species Polypterus senegalus. The sequence continues at coordinate 119,431,748 of NC_053160.1, read as the reverse complement.
AATGGCTCTTACAAAAAGTGTTCAGCTTTCTTAATCCTATTTCTTCCAATTAAAGTAAAGGTAAGAACAGGTACAGGTATTTGGAGGCTATCTTTTTTAAAAATGTTTCACATTCTTTATTTAACAGTGATATAAACAAATACATATGTCAAAATATAAAAAAATCATGCTTTAACAGCATTATTTTTTCTAATCACATAAGTACAGCTGTTTTACACAATATATAAACCATGACACAGAAGTTTCTGCAGGAATTTTTTATGCCAAATGGTGCAATAAGTGGTGACTGAATAGTGAGCTAAAATATATTAACTGGCTTGTGCCAAGCACAAGGGCAACATGTTTTATATGTTACCATTTATTGAGTAAACAAATAATGCCAAATCAGTGTATTTATTTATTTTAAAGATAAATTATTACCTTTTTTCTCCTTGCTGCTGAACATCGATGCATAGTTAAATGTCTCTCTTGCAGATCCAAATATGTAGCTGTGTTTTTCATCTTTTCTTTCTCATTAAAAAAAATCAGTTAACAACAGTTACACTGGTTGTTTTTGTACTAAGGCAGTCCACTTGCAGTATAATGCTCCTTTTGTAATGTCTGATGTGTTTATTGTTTATTTATTTGTTAATTTTTAGTCACTCATTACCCTGGTGGTGCTTCATTCTTTCAAGCCATAAAAGTCTGAAATGACCTGCTGAAAGGTAGTTAATTTTGATCAAGACAAAGTATGGCGTGCCATTAGTCAGTCAATTAGATACTTTTTTTCTTCGGAGAGCTAAAAGGGAAAGAAGAAGAAAGGTGGCAAAGAGGCCCAGAGACAGTGGAGCTGGCATGATGACAGAGCAATGAAAGATTGTATTATAATTGAGAGAGAGTTTACAAAAGGATTTTTTTTTTATAATTTTATATTCATGTTAATGTGAAGCGTGAGGAGCTATTTAGCAGGTTTATTCACTGGAACACTGGCATGAAGTAAGCTTGGCTTTGAAAAAATTGTCCAGGACTTAAAGAAATCAACAAAAAGTGGACACTGCATTTATCACACACATAGATGAAGATATCAGTATTTTCAGGGCAGAATTGTGAGGGTCCTGTGTTTTATCAAGTTATATCAACATGGAGTGTGACAAAACATTCTGGAGTGCCAGAATGATGCCATGAGTTGCCTGTGCATACTGCTACTTGCTAATCATCACCTCCCTTCTTAACCTAGCTTCAACTACTCTTTTCCATAACTTCATAGAGTGGCATTAATTTTATTCCTCTGTAGTTACTACAACTCTACACATACCCTTTATTTTTAAAAATCTGTACCAGTACACTTCTTCTCTACTCAGGCAATTCTCACTTTCCAAGATTACATTAAACAATTTGGTTTAAAAACTGCCATCTCTGCTAAACACTCCCATGCTTTCACAGGTATGTCATCTGGACCAACCGCCTTTCCATTCTTCATCCTCTTCATAGCTGTCCTTACATCTTCCTTGCTTAATCCATTGCACTTCCTGAATCACTATCTCCACATCATCCAACATTCTCTCTCATTCTCTTTATTCATCAGCCTCTCAAAGTACTCTTTCCATCTGCTTAACACCCTCTTCTCATACATCTTTCCCAACTCGGTCCCTCTTTCTGTCCAATTGGTACAGGTCCTTTTCTTCCTCCTCAGTGTCCAACCTCTTATACCGCTCATCATACAACTTTTCTTTAGACTTCACCACCTCTCTTAACCTTACGCTTTATCTCCTTTTACTCCCATCTACTTTTCTGCCTCTCTCTGACTATCCCACTTCTTCTTCATCAACCTCCCCATTCCACCACATATTTTCTTTTCCTATTTCCTCTGTCCAAATGTCACGCCAAGCACCCTTCTTTCTGCCACCCTTAATACTTCTGCTGTAGTTGCTCAGCTGTCTGGTAACTTTTAACTGCCACCCAGTGCCTGTCTTACCTCCTCCCTGAACTCAACCTTGCAGCCTTCCTTTTTCAAGTACCATTTGATCCTTGGCACTGCCTTCACTCTCCTCCTCTTCTTGATGTTCAATTTCATTCTACAGCTCACCATCCTATGTTGCCTAACTACACTTTCCCCTGCCACCACTTTGCAGTCTACAATCTCTTTTAGACTGACCCTTCTGCATAGGATATAAACTACCTGAGTGCATCTTCCTCCACTCTTATACATCACCCTATGTTCCTCCCTCTTCTTAAAATAGATATTCACCACTGCCTTGCCCATCCTTTACGCAAATCCAGTACCATCTGACCTTCTGCATTCCTTCCTTGACACCATACCTACCCATCACCTCCTCATCTCCTCTGTTCTCGTCATCAACATGTCCATTGAAATCTGCTCTAATCACCACTCTCTCTCACTTGGGTAAACTCGCACCACTTCATCCAACTCACTCCAGAAATCTTCTTTCTCATCCATCGCACACCCAACTTGGGGGGCATATGCACTAACAACATTCATCATCAGACCTTTAATTTCCAGCTTCATAATCAATACTCTGTCTGACACTCTTTTCACCTCCAAAACTGTTGACATACTGTTCCTTCAGGATATTCCTACCCCATTTTTCCTCCCATCCACACCATGATAGAACAGTTTTAACCCACCTCCGATCCACCTGGCCTTACTTCCCTTCCATTTAGTCTCTTGCATGCACAATATATCATCCTTCCTTTATCATATCAGCTAACTCTCTCCCTTTACCAATCATACTGGCAACATTCAAAGTTCCTACCCTCACTTCAGCTGTCTTTACCTTCCACCTCTTCTTCTGCCTCTGGACACACCTTCCCCATCTTCTCCTTCTTCAGCTAACAGTAGCCCAATTTCCAGCAGCATCCTGTTGACTAACAGTACTGGTGGTGGCCATTGTTAACCCGGGCCTCAACCGATCTGGTATGGAAATCTGTATTGTTCTCCGCATATTGATCTGGAGGGCGGCACGGTGGCGCAGTGGTAGCGCTGCTGCCTCGCAGTTAGGAGACCTGGGTTCGCTTCCCGGGTCCTCCCTGCGTGGAGTTTGCATGTTCTCCCGTGTCTGCGTGGGTTTCCTCCGGGCGCTCTGGTTTCCTCCCACAATCCAAATTGGCCCTAGTGTGTGCTTGGTGTGTGGGTGTGTTTGTGTGTGTGCTACGGTGGGTTGGCACCCTGCCCTGGATTGGTTCCTGCCTTGTGCCCTGTGTTGGCTGGGATTGGCTCCAGCAGACCCCCGTGACCCTGTATTCGGATTCAGCGGGTTAGACAATGGATGGATGGATGGATATTGATCTGGCAAAACTTTTCACCGGATGCCCTTCCTGACAAAACCCTCTCGATTTATCTGGGCTTGGGACCAGCAGAAAGAAACACGGTGGTTTGTACATCCCCTGTGGCTGAATTAATGAGTAGCAAAAACTACTATGTGAGCTCTCAACAGAGAAACTGCACCACTAATGTTGTGATTGTGGTGTCATGGTTTGCACACTTGCCTTTTAACTAAGAAATTCAGATTTTATGTCTATTTCATTCTCAGTTTTCTTTATCCTAGCATTTCCCCACACAATTATTTTCATACACCAAACTGCTATGGGTGTGGCCATATTTTCTCCAGAGTTATTTATTGTAGTTTAAGGTTTCAAGTGTAATTTCTCAACATTGCACCATCATCGCAATTGGCTCAGCACTGTTTCTTAGTCATATTTTGAACTGTGCAAATTAGATTTTTTTTTTTGACATATAGCACTCAGCTTTGCCACATCATAGGCATGTGGCGGGTTTGGTTCAGAGTTGAAGCCAATTGTTTGTAATTGTTGTGGATAGTCAAGACGGGCATGGTAAAAGGGGTGAAATACTGAAAAATGCCTAACTCCAGGCAGCCAGACTCAAAATTCCACAGGCGTGCACAGTTGAAAAATAGGGGACTGGTTTTTAAAGTGATAAAGTTTTAAATTTCCAAAATGCACAAAAATGCCCTTCAAGGGAGACAAAAACTGTTAACTTGTTACATTAGTCAAAGAAGAACAAAAATTGGCAAAATATGACCACAATTAGGAAAAAGGATGTGCCTTTCATGTCAGAGAAGTCCAAATCCACAATCCAGCAGCAAAACCTCCCAATAAACACAAAATTTAATAATGATCACAGTCTCTACTCAACAAAACTCAGATGACATACTGAGGGAATTAATCTCTTTCACCATATAATGGTAGAGAGCAGTTCCTGAGAAGTGACATCATGGTGGCCCTGCCTCTTGGGGTTCCACTCACAGAATATAAGAAGCATATTCAAAGAACTTAAATACACAGTGTCTAAATACTAAATAATAAATGAACATAATAAATTTAACAAAAATTACCTAAAACCAAGAACCTAATGAAAATGGTGGTTATGGAAAAAACATTTCAACTTAATATCAGTGCCAAGCTGGGAAACAGAAAGGACACTTTCAAAATAATATGTAGTATGAAATACTACTATTTTAATCCTGCTAGTTTACAAGCTCAAAAGAGTGCAGGCCTCAAAAACAAACAAGTGCTAGACCTGCTGTCCCCATAGTTTTGCATAATAAGGCAAGGTCTCACTTCCTCTGGCAGTCTGAATTCAAACTTAAGAGGCAGGCATATAGCCTGTATAGGACCAATAGTTGGGCAAAGCCTTTATTTAAAAGGCAAAATATTCATAAAAAAGTTATAGAGTGGGGAGAGAGGACAACTAAGAAAAAGCAAAACACATTTGCATTTAATTAATATTGACCATTGGATTCAAAAGCCAAACCCAAAATCCAATAACACAAACCAGAAACAGAACCTTAGAATAATGGCTGAGGACAAAAACTTCAAAATCCAATCCCCAAAAAGTGCACCAACCAAAAGGAGCTTGAGGTTCTTTGAATTTTGGCTTTTAAATAATGTTGGCAGGCCAGAAACTCCTGGGAATATCCACCACTTTCCCAAGTGTTTTCATTAACATCTTTATTTTTGACTTCTTGAGTAATTAAAATAAAGCAGGTGAGGGGACGCTGGCGCACGCAAGTTGCTGCTGCTCCTCCCTGTTAACAACACTTTTTGCAAAATTTGCCTTAATTCTACACGTCTCACACTGGTTTTATTTCTTTTATTGTATGTGTAGTTCGTGGATACAGCCGACTTGAATTGCATGGATTTGGCTTAATATTTATATATTTTATGGACTCTACTTTGACTGGGAACAGCTGAGTCTGTGGATCGCGGAACAAGACCTACGAACATTTCTTTGTACCTGGCGATCTATGACCTCGGGATGATCTGTCTCTGTGATTATATTCGCTATGCTGATCTGCTCCCGATTCATTTTACTGTACTCTACGACTGGGAACTGATCTGATGTTCATACTAACCTGGCTTATGGCTCCGGGGCAATCTCGCCTGAAATTACCAAGCGTTACTGTTTGTGGCTGTGCATTGGAAACTCCAAATCCTGCTACCTCCTCCTGCTATACTTTCTGCTGCTTTGCTATCACCGCTCATCTCATCTACGCTACCACACCCTCCTGCCCTACCTTTTCCGCTGTGCTGCTTCTCCACTGCTTTTCAGATAAGTATTGCCCAGTATCATGCTAAAATACTCTCATGACAAACTCCTTCTTATTAAACAGTTTGTCCAGAGCAAATGGTCTGACTGGAACATCCTAAAAGATGCCGTTATTTTGCAGCGCCCAAAATATATACATCGCGGGTCAGGTCGCCCACCGCGGGTGCGAATGAAAAGACAAATGGCAGCATTTGCTCAGGAATAAGCCTTCCTTCTCATGGCCCTGGAAATAGATGTGTCAGTGTGCCAAATTTACATTGTGTGGAAATAAACCCTGATCAAGGCTCATTAAGAAGCCTCATTAACTAATATTGCACTGTTTAACTCGAGATGTCTTAATGGCAAAGCATTGGTGCTGTCAGAACTCATCACTGACACCAAACTTGATTTACTGTGTTTATCGGAGACTTGGCAAGAACCAAACCAATTGACGTCTCTCATGGAGGCGACTCCACCTGGTTTCACTTTCCATACAGAACCTCATAGCTTTAGACAAGGAGGTTGCCTGGCGGTAATTATTAGAGCAGATTTAAACATCAAACGAATCCCAATTGACTGTCCACTGTCTTTTGAGTGCCTGGCTCTTAAACTAATAACGGAAACAGGTCCTGTCTCACTCATTGTTCTTTATCGTCCCCCAAAATACAATGCATCCTTCTTATCTGATCTGATTGAACTTTTAACCCACCTAAGCTCTTACTCTCAGAGAATTATCCTTCTTGGTGATTTCAACATCCATATTGACACTACTACATCTAAACTGAGAAATGAATTCCTATCCTTACTGGACTGTTTTGACTTGACACAACATGTTGATTTTCCCACCCACTCTGGTGGTCATATATTGGATCTGATCTGCACTTCTGGACTATCTGTTGCCAACATTTACAGCACTGATTTGGGACTCTCTGACCATAAAGCAGTATTTTCACTGTCTCACTGCCTTTCCCTCCTCTTACCTGTAAACGACAAATTTCTTACAGAAACCTTAAAAATATCTGTCCCTCTATCCTTTCTGGATCCATTTCTGATCTTTTACTGTCTGCACCTATTTGGTCAACACTATATAGTCTTGTTGACCACTATAACTCAGCCCTTCATTCAGCATTAGATAAAACAGCTCCTTTAAAACATAAGGAGGTTTCCTTTAAACGTTCAGCTCCTTGGTATAATTCAGAATTGCGATCTATGAAAGCAGCTGGCCGACGCCTTGAGAGAATGTCACGTAAGACTGGCCTCACGTGCACATCCAGGCTTTCTCTGACCACCAAAGAGCTTACAGAGAAGCACTAACTGCTGCTAAGAACACCCACTATGGCAGAATAATAGAAAGTGGCCACGATAACCCAAGGGTTTTGTTTTCTGTAGTTAATAAACTACTCAACCTGCATCTGGCCCAACTACCTCTTCTACTGAAGTCTGTGAGGATTTCCTCCACTTTTTCCGTAACAAAATTAAAGATCTAAATAATTCAACTAACATAAATACATCATCTGTTTATATCTCTCCCTGTTTTCCCACTCCATCCAGCTCCTTCTCTAAGTTCTCACCAGTCACATCTGCGCTTGTTAATAACCTGCTTTGTAAGATGAGGCCGACTACTTGTGTACTGGACCCCATCCCCAGCACACTACTTAAATCCTGCCTTCATGCCATAATCCCGACTGTTACAACAATAATAAACTCATCCCTTGACACTGGCTCTGTGCGCTACTTTTAAAATCGCTTCTGTAACCCCAATGTTAAAAAGTCTGGTCTTGATGCTGACAATCTTAACAATTTCCGGCCTATTTCCCACTTACCTTTCCTGTCAAAAGCTCTTGAGTGTGTTGTAGCCTCCCAGCTCACCAATTACTTAACCACTAATAACTTGATGGAACCCTTTCAGTCTGGTTTCAGGGTGCAGCACAGCTGTGAAACTGCTCTGCTACGGGTAACCAATGATTTGCTTATGGCAGCAGACTCTGGACAAACCAGCATATTAATTCTGTTAGACCTCAGTGCAGCATTTGACACTGTCAGACATGACATTCTACTGTCCAGACTGGAGAACATGCTGGGTATCTCTGGCACTGCCCTCCAGTGGTTCAAGTCCTATCTGACTGATAGGCAAGAGTTTGTTAGTCTTGGCAACAGCAGATCCAGCTCGGTGTCAGTCACACAAGGAGTTCCTCAGGGCTCTGTCCTCGGCCCCCTTCTCTTCTGTATTTATATGCTTCCCCTTGGCCATATTATTCGTAGCTATGGACTGGGCTATCAATGACCTACTGAAATTAATCAGGTCAGCTGACTCCATAAATTCTTTTAAAAAACAACTCAAAACTCATCTGTTCAGGAAGGCTTTTAGCTCTACTTAACTTCATTCCCCTTCTCTCAATTTTCCTCTATGTCAAGATGCTCTTGTAACCTGTATGTGCGTGCTAGACCACTAGATCATCAATTATGTTGTCTGTTAGGCTTTCTCTGAATTTACTGTCTTAATCTTCTTTATTTATTTATTTGGTTTGTACTATGCTATATACTGTATACCCTGCCGTTCTTTCTTATATTCTGTAAGTGCCTTGAGCATGGGAAAGGTGCTATGTAAATAAAATGTATTATTATTTTATTATTATTAATTTTCTTTGATCATCACGTTTTATGCTTATTGAATTTTTATACCGAAGGCATGACTCTCTAATGGTAAAAGTTAAAATAAGGGAGGTTTGTATTGGCAGGGCTGATCCTTGTTATCTCTTTCATTGGTCGATTTAATTAGAGGTCAGTTACTAATTCAAACTGTGTTATTCAGTGTTGAGTAACACAGCTTTTGCTAATATAGGTACTCTTTATTTGACTAGATTTTGGATGAAGACCTAAAAAATTCAGTGACCAAAATTTGCAGTAGTAGAGGAGATAAGGGAGGAGACATGGCAGACCTATAATCTCTGTTGAAGTCTTGAGTTAAAATTTTTAGCTGCTTTGGAAAAAGACAGAGAGCAGGAGCCTCATGTGTAAATGGTAAGTATGCACAAAAATGTTGCGTACACCCATTTCCATGCTCACATCATGATGTATAAAAACTAAACTTGGTGTAAAGGCAAACACACTTTTCTCACACCAGCTCAGCTTGATTTTGCAAACTGGCGGCACCCATCGTCAAACCAGTGCTACTGTTTCTGTGTGGTTTCCGTTTATTTTTTAGATTCACATCCCCGACGTGGCTTTATCAAATACACTGAAATTAACCCCATATCGCTTGTTAGTTTAAGGCATCTGATTGTAATCAACCCATAACAATATAATGGTCCACGGAATGGCCAAACTATTCCAAATACCATCGCTGCTTTAGTGTTGATACTCTCAGTGCACCACTCAGAGTATTTTAACCTACTGTGTCTGAGTGTGGAATCACAAGTCTACAGCAGCTGATTGGAAAGAGGATTTTCAGGATACAGTATGTATTTCTACCATTATGAAAATGATATCAAGTATACTTCTTAGTATTTATATTGTTCAGAGAGCTGTAATATCATGAATGTAATGTATTCTGTGACCACACACATATGATTCACACAAATAGAGTACATAGAAGAACACATAGAATGCGAAGCATTTAACGTGCTACTTTAGTTATGACAGGATTTGAGAAACTAGTAAATTAAACAATTTTCTGATGAAGTTTATAATGTTCTAATTTAATGACCAAATAAATTATGTGATTAAATTGGAAATTTCAAGATTAAAGTTGACATTTTGACATTTTTTTTCCACTGTGTCCCTATTTTGTTTTTCCTTTCTGTGTTCTCTAATATGCTTCCATATGACACTCAGATGATGGGCTACAACTTGCTTTTTCACAGCGACTTTGATATCTGACCACCTCTTTTTTATTTCGGGCACTGTGACTCTTTCTCCACCACTCTATGTCAATCGATCAACTTCCTTTTGTTGTTTATACCAAATACAAATACGCGCATTTCTGTTTTTGTCCGTACGCCATGTTTTAGTGTGAATTCTATGCATGGCGTTATACATGAGGCCCCAGGTCAGGACCTTTTAGTGTAATGTTTTTAATGTAACATAAATACTAAGTACATTTTTATGTAGTCTTTGCTTACAGAGAAACACATCTTTCCACTTACATTAATTTCTACATAAGTAAACTTTTTTTTATTTTTATTTTATGGTTAACATACCTCAAGCAGCAAGAAAAGCTACTAGTATAGCAGAGGTGCATGTGCCACTCTCAGCAATTGATTAACTTGCATTGGGCATCAGGTTTGCTGTCAGAAGTGTGGAAGAAGGACGCTGAGGAAGACAGGAGTGCAATTAATCAATGTTAGTTTGTTAAAAAAATTAATAAACAGGTGAGTAGCGAGTATGGAGCGTTCTGCTTGCAAGTCAGAAAGACTTGCTTCCCCATCTTCAGGCTGCTTATATAGTTTTTTACCTCTCTGTGCCCTTTTTCAAAATATTTTTACACTTGCTTCAGTGTTTCCTCTTTTTGCAAGCTTTTTTTTTCTATGTCATCACATTTTTATTTTTATTTCTAGACATAGAACAGTCTTTTGCTAACGGTTGTTTTTAGGAAATTACAAAACATTCTCCCTGCTTTAAATATTCTTGCTTACACACACACTTATATTAGTAAATTGCGTATATCAGTATACCAATATCACTACATTAGTAATACATATATTGTAGCATTGTATTGTATATTATAGCTTCCACAATTCCCCCCTTTGCACATATACTGTGCAGCAAATAAGCACTCAGACTTCACTATTATCATAGGGTGTCAGGGAAAAGTCAGCATCATCAGGTGGGATCATTGTGACATAATCAATATCCAGGTTGGAGAGAGAAAGCGGAGCATACAGCAGAAATTGGGTGGTAATTGATCGAGTCACCAAGGAACGAATACAAGGAATGACACAACATAAAAATAGAGCAGCGATCAGAATAACAGTGATAACAACCGCGAACTGCGTAAGGGAAAGCTTCCAACTCACAAGCAATGAATTAAACTAATCAAATATGGAAGGTGGTGCGGACGACTGATGTTCGTTTCGATAGATAGATACTTTATTAATCCTAAAGGGAAATTACCATAATCCAGCAGCAATATACTGATACAAAAAACAATATTAAATTAAAGAGTAATAAAAAGGCATGTAAAAGCAGACAATAACTTTGAATAATGTTAGCATTTACTTCCCCGGTTGGAACTGAAGAGTCACATAGTGTCGGGGAGGAACGATCGCCTCAGTCTGTCAGTGGAGCAAGACAGTGACAAAAGTCTGTCACTAAAGCTACTCCTCTGCTTGGAGATGACACTGTTCAGTGGATGCAGTGGATTCTTCATGATTGACAGTAGTTTGCTTAATGCCCGTCGCTCTGCCACAGATGTTAAACTGTCCAACTTTACTCCTACAATAGAGCCTGCCTTCTTAACAAGTTTGTCCAGGCGTGAGGTGTCCTTCATCTTTATGCTGCATCCCCAGCACACCACCGCATAGAAAAGGGCATTCGCCACAACTGTCTGGTAGAACATCTGCAACATCTTATTGCAGATGTTGAAGGATGCCAGCCTTCTAAGGAAGTATAGTCGGCTCTGACCTTTCTTACATAGAGCATCAGTATTGGCAGTCCAGTCCAATTTGTCATCCAGCTGCACTCCCAGGTATTTATAGGTCTGTACCCTCTGCACACAGTCTCCTCTGATGATCACGGGGTCCATGAGGGGCCTGGGCTGGTGTTCAGGTGTAAGTGGTTTGAGTCGCACCATTTAACAAAGTCTTTGCATGTGGCAGGACTCCGAGTCGTATTGGAAGTCTGATGTATATAGGCTGAACATGACCGGAGAAAATACAGTCCCCTGCGGCGCTCATGTGTTGCTGACCACAATGTCAGACCTGTAGTTCCCAAGGCGCACATATTGAGGTCTGCCTGTAAGATAGTCCACGATGCGATGAAGTCCAAAAACATAATTCTTACAGCTCCACTGCCTCTGTCCAGGTGGGAGAGGGATCGGTGTAGCATATAGATGATGGCATCCTCCGCTGCCACCTTCTCCTGGTATGCGAACTGCAGAGGGTCGAGGGTGTGGCGGACCTGTGGCCTCAGGTGGTGAATCAGCAGCCGATCTATGGTCTTCATCACATGTGACATCAAAGCAACAGGCTTTGAGTCATTCAGCCCACTAGGACGTGATACTTTTGGGACTGTGGTGATACAAGATGTTTTCCAAAGCCTCAGGACTCTCCCCTGTTCCAGGCTCAGGTTGAAGATGCGCTGTAGAGGACTCCCCAGTTCCAACGCACAGGCCTTCAGCAGTCGTGGCGATACACCAGCTGGACCTGCTGTCCTCAGCTCTCTGCTCACCTGTGCTGCTGTAATTGTGGGTGGGGATGTCTCACCTATGCTGGTATCAGCAGAAGGATGGTTGAAGGATGCAGTATTCTGGTTATGGTGGTCAAACCTATTAAAGAAGTTGTAGGTTCGTTCCACAATTGACAATGTGAACTATGAGTCCAAGAAGCAATTCTTTCAATTATTACAGCCTGCGGAGTGCTGAAGAGATCTTGGAATGCTCCCTGCCAACGAGGATGGTACTAGTGTTTTCTTTGGGTATCCTGAATCAGAACCCATGAACTGATTGGAAGAAGGCATGTGGATTGTCCTTCATCTGATTCTCGCCAGACTAGACGGACTTGCTCGTGTATCTCCCTGAGGAATTCCTCAAGACTGTAACGAAGGACAACAAATCATTTTCAACCATGTGTAGGGTGACATTCCCTTTAGGATGTCCCATCAGGATCAGTTGGGCGGTCAGGATTTCGAATGGCGACAACCCTATCTGCCGATGGGTTCTTCCCCTTCTGCTAGTCAGGGCCAAAGGCAATGTTTCAGGCCAGTATAGGCCAGTTTGCTCACAGATCTTTGCCAATTTTTGCTTTAAGGTTGAATTTGCCCTTTGCACCATTCTACCACTTTGTGGGTGATATTTACAATAATAATGGACATCCATGTGCAGCCACTGGGCCAGGTCATTTAACAAGGTATTCACAAAATGAGAGCCATTATCAGTCTGTATCTTTCTGGGTATTCCGCAGCGTTGAATGATCTCCTTGACTAATTCCTTGGCCACTGATTTAGCATTTGCATATTTACAAGGAAAAGCTTTGATCCAACGATAGAATACATTGACGATTACTTAGCAGTATTTATACTCATGGGACAGTGTTAATTCAGTAAAATTCATCTGCAGATATTCAAAGGGCCTTTCTGACATAGGTGTTACTGCCGGACATACCTGCAATCCTTTTCCTATATTAAAGCGTTGACAGCGCACAATTTTTACAAAACTGCTCTGCATAGTCAGTGAACCCAGGAGCATGCCATGATTTCTGCAATTGATGTCACATCGCGTCTTTGGAGGCATGGTCTATTCCGTGAGCTGCCTTCGCCATACCTGGAAAAGAAGCTTTAGGAAGAAAACATTTTTTAGTTATTTGATGAACCCAGATTCTGTCCACACAGTCTCCCTCCATTTTCCACAATCTTTTTTCTCTCTCAATTGCTGTGCTCTGTAAAGATGAAATAATGTCTGTATCTTCTACGCCCTGGGAGGTCTGTAAGAAAAGAGAAGTTAAAGGTGATGCCTTGTCTCACGCTGCTCTTTTCGCCAAGGCATCTCATTTTCAATGAGTGCAGTACACTTGATACAAGAGAATATAACAAGACTGTCTGGTCACATATGGAGGCTAGAGGCACTATTGTACATCATCCAGGATAATTCTTTACACCTCAGGTAAATGGATCCCCTGAGTACCTGGGATAATCAATGTACTGTGAATACAGTTGAGATTATACATGCTTTAACATATTGTTAAATTGAGTATTTCTATGTCAAATAAACAGATATGAATTGTAAAATACATTCTGCAAATGTTTTGAGAATCTTGAATAAAATATTTACTGATTTCTTGATAGTGAAATTTATTTTCCAGTAAAAAATAATGGAAATATACCTTACCATAAGCTAATCCTAATAGACTATTAATTAAAATGTAATTATTTGTACTATCACTATTATGTAGCTTTATAATACGCCTGTATCGTTTTTGTGGGTTTTTAAATAAACCCCCTTATTTAAATACTTAAATAAGTTTTGAGCAGTGTGCAGATCTCTTAGTTGATCAATGTGGAGTACCTACAGTAAAAATAAATTTAATGTTAAAATGTTAGTTTCTTGCATTTGAAATTTTATTGATTGATTTACTTATTGTAACAACTGATTGTGAGATTTCTTTCATAAACTCAGAGTTAGTATATAACAATTCCTAATGTAATTTGTCCTTAATAAGTTTCATTTGAATTAAATGTGAAGTTAGTTTTAATTAACAGCTTGATAATTTGGTATTGATACCATTAATCCCTTGTGAAACTTTGTTTTTTCATATGTATATTTTATAATATAACCAGGGCCTGACCTGTAATAGTTAAGCTCTGATATATCTTGAGCACGGGAAAGGTGCTATATAAATAAAATTTATTATTAGGGCCATTATTATTTGGCCAATATCAATGTATTGACATAGATAGAACCACAGATACTATGTCAATTATGATGTTGAAACTCTTCAAGGCAAAGGATGTTTATTATGTTAATGTGTAAACCCAGGCTACTTGACTTATATGTATATTTACAGTATACTGTATACTAAACAATTCCATTGACCTTATAATACTGTCATCTTTACATTAGTGTATTATCTCTTACCCAAGAGCTAAAATCATTCTGTTATTTACTTGTTGTACATTATGTTCAGTTTTTTACTGTTAAATGCCATATTATGTGCTTATCTATGAATCTCCATTGTCTGCACAGCCTGCCACCATGTCGATGGGGCAAGTTGTCACTCAGTAAATTAGTCATTGTTTCATAAGTCTGACTTTTAATCCACTACATTTGTCTCTGTGAGCTGCATAGTGAGAGTAAGCATATATATATATTTCTTTTTCCCTTATTTGAGTGATTGTTTTTATATCAAAGTGACTTGAAGTTGATATCCAGTCAGAGTTTATAGTCCTTAGCTTTTAAAATAACCCTTTTTTATTATTCCAATGTGAACCAATCACTTTTCATAGGTAACAGTTTGAAATGAGTGCTGGTTAGAATGGCTGGAGAAAAATGGTGGAGGCTTACTTTGATTAAAAATGATTTATTTTTGTTCAGCGAGGACACTTTGTCAAAAAGTGCATGTCATCCTATTCTTGTCACTGTCAATTCTTTATCCAAAAAGGTAACCGAAATCCTCAGCTTTCCAAAGAGACCTCACATGATACCCAGAGTAAATTGATTGTAAGCAATGCAAATGAAAATCCTTCCCAGCCTGCCTGCATACATGGGACTTTAATTACTTCTTTCTCTTTCTGTATGGCAAAGAATTTTTTACAATGTATTTATCAAGTACACAGCATGAACAGTTTATTTATATATATAGCTGTAATGAAAAAACATATTTTGTAGTTTATTAGTAACTGTTTATTATGTAACTTTTTACGAATACTCTGGCTGAACAAAACAGTTAGGTGATGCCTTCAAAGATAGCTGATAAAACAGGTCTGATCCCAGGACAAGCTTGACCATAGGAAAATGGGAGGCTGTAGCTAAAAATGGGGTGAGGCTTTTAAATTCAAAAGGAACAGCCAAGAATAGGAAAAGCTTGAAGTACATCTCTCCAGAGCTTAAACTGTAAAAACTCTGTAGAGACAAGTCAACAAGAAATCTTTACAAAACCAAAGATTTATTAATATAAAGATAGAAAATATAATAAAACATTCAACAAGCAAAAAGGAGGTGAAAAGAAATTGCCTAAGAGGCAGTCCTCAGCAAACCAGTCCCAATATGTTTCACCAAAAATCTGAATCCTTAGAACAGTAGCTGAAATTGGCAAAAACAGTATATCTAAAGAAACACTAATCAAAAGGAGAACTTACCAAACCACCAAACACATTAATTGAACAACAAGGGATTACATTCTCCATAAGCCTTTAAATTTAGGGCTCAAGAAAATCTCTGGCTAACACATAACATTAATGTTTGACTTGCTGGCCCCATAAAGGTCTCTGAGAAGAGCTGTTGCTGAAAAGGAAGAAGGTGAAAGACACGTTTTGGCAGTAGTCAAGTGTGCAAAAAATAAAAGCAGGTAACATATGGTATATAGGAGGGGTAATAAATCCAGGGCCAATGAAAGGAGAAGGTGAGAGTAATTTTGAAAAAGCTGCAAATAGAGAAGCTGAAGGGAGAGATTAATAAATTAGACAGTCATTAAAATCTTGAGAAATGTGTGCTGAGAATGATCTTAGGGTGTGTGTTTTTTTTTTTTTGTTTTTTTTTTTTTTTTTGCTTTTCTTTGAATATTATTTTTGAAGCCCTGTGAAAGAACATATATTGTTAGTTACATATTTAAAAGTGAAACAGTGGCTCCTTTTATACCTCAAAGTGCCAGGTGAGGAATGTGACTTTCCTCTGTGAAGTGAGCTGTGGTCAAGATATTTGAAAAGGTTCAGTGGTTACAGAGTCTACTCTAGGCATTATTGAGGGCCCAGTACAAAACCTAGGTAGGAAGAAAATAAACACTCTTTCGCCCAGACGATGAAGATGTTGGCATAGCTATGTACTATTCAGATACCCATTGGCATCTTCACTAACCTGGTGGTGGAGAAAGTTGCCATCAAAAGAGAAGGGATTAACAGTAAGAACAAGTTGTGCTAGTCTCATGAGGGTGTTCGAGGTAGGATCCTGAGGTCACTAAATTTCAAAAAGGCAATCGGCTGCAAAAACAATGGATTTGTTTGCTGTGTTTTACTTGTAGTAAGAAAACTGTATATAATTCTGCTGCTTAAAATGTTTTCATATTTTTACAGGTCTGCTCTGAAATGCATGTGTAGATTACATTTTTTCTTGAAGTCTGATGTACGTTTTTTCCTTTTCTTCAGATATGTTTTTCATTTTTTTTCTCAGGTTTTCCACAATAATGAAAATTGCAAATAATTCTGACTGATTTTTATTTTAAAAATTGCAAGTTTATTAAAGACATTGCAGTGTGAAACTGCCATTAAAATTTTTGTAGTGGGTACTATTAGTAAATACAGTGTAAGTATGTGGACGCTTGGTTGAGCTATTGCCCTCCTTTTCCCAACAGACAGTACGCAGGACACAGGGTAAAATCACCAAGAAGTTGATTTTGTTTCTTCTTCTTCCAATATTGTACCCCAAAGCACCACAGCCTCCACAATAAATCAATGATAACACTCCAATTCTTTCCTCCCAGCAGCACTCCCTTCCAACTCCGGCTCGCATGCTGGGTCTCCACCAGTTCTTTATATTATACTTGACCCGGAAGTTGTTCTGTGCTTCCTTCCATGTGATTCACTAGCACTTCCGGGTCAGATGGAGACTTTTATTTTCTTCAGCCTGAAAGTACTTCTGTCCTCCCGTACCCATGAATTGGGAGTACTTCCGGGATATATTGGAAACAGAAGTCCCTGTGTCTCCCTGCAGTGTCCCCTGGCGGCACCCACGGTACCAAGCAGGGCTGTGAAGCTGAACTTAATTTCCCATACAACAACAACAACATTTATTTATATAGCACATTTTCATACAAAAAAAATGTAGCTCAAAGTGCTTTACATAATGAAGAATAGAAGAATAAAAGACACAGTTAGAAAATAAAATAAGTCAGCACTAATTAACATAGAATAAGAGTAAAGTCCGATGGCCAGGGTGGACAGAAAAAACAAAAAAAACTCCAGACGGCTGGAGAAAAAAAAAAAATCTGCAGGAACTCCAGACCATGAGACCCCCCAGTCTCATCTGGGCATTCTACCTAACATAAGTGAAACAGTCCTCTTTGGATTTAGGGTTCTCACGGAAGGACTTGATGATGATGATCACGTAGACTTCTGGATTTGAGTCCATCAATGTTGGAGCATCATGATGCTTTGAGTAGGTGTTGGTGGCGCAGGCCGCCACCACAAAAAAAATGGAAAAAGAAACAGAAGAGAGAAACAGGGGTCTGTACGAATTTTAGAGCCACCATTGTTAGTTATTATGATGAACTGAACATACAGAGTAACAGGATTAAGTTAAAGTGAAGTTATGAAAAGGCCATGTACAAGTAATGCATTTCAGCAGTGTTTTAAAATGCTCCACTGTCTTAGCCTGGCGAATTCCTATTGGCAGGCTATTCCAGGTTTTAGGTGCATAACAGCAGAAGGCTGCCTCACCACTTCTTTTAAGTTTAGCTTTTGGAATTGTAAGGAGACACTCATTTGAGGATCTAAGGTTACGATTTGGAATATAGGGTGTCAGACATTCCGATATAAAAGATGGAGCGAGATTATTTAAGGCTTTATAAACCATAAACAGAATTTTAAAGTCAATTCTGAAAGACACAGGTAACAAGTGTAGTGACATCAAAACTGGAGAAATGTGTTCGGATTTTCTTTTCCTAGTTGATTCTAGCAGCTGCATTCTGCACTCATTGCAAATGATTCATGTGGTTTTTGGGTAGTCCTGAGAGGAGTGCGTTACAGTAATCTAAGCGACTGAAAACAAAAGCGTGAATTCATTTCTCAGCATCTTTCAATGATATAAGAGGTCTAACTTTTGCTATGTTTCTTAAGTGAAAAAATGCCGTCCTAGTGGTCTGATGAATATGCGATTTAAAATTCAGGTTACAGTCAACAGTTACCCCTAAGTTTTTTACTTCCGTCTTAACCTTTAATCCTAATGCATCAAGTTTATTTCTTTATTTAGCTTGAGAAAATTACTATTCATCCATTCATACCAGTAAGACATTGTGTTAGTGAATCGAGAGAGATGGTGTCATCAGGTGCTATTGATAAGTACAGCTGTGTATCATCAGCATAGATGTGGTAGCTCATGTTGTAACCCAAGATAATCTGACCTAATGGAAGCATATAGATTGAGAAGAGCAGCGGACCCAGGATAGAGCCTTGTGGAACACCATATAGGATATAATGTGCCTTTCAGTTGTGATTACCACAACTAACAAAGAATTTTCTCCCTGCCAGGTAGGATTTAAACCAATTTAAGACACTGCCAGAGAGGCCAACCCATTGACTAAGGCGATTTCTAAGAATATTGTGATCAATGGTGTCAAATGCGGCACTCAGATCGAGGAGGATGAGAACAGATAAATGGCCTCTGTCTGCATTTACCCGCAAGTCACTTTCTACTTTAACAAGTGCAGTTTCTGTGCTGTGAGTTGTTCTAAAACCTGACTGAAATTTATCAAGAATAGCATGTTTATTGAGGTAGTCATTTAACTGCCTAATGACTGCCTTCTCTAGAATTTTACTTAAGAAGGGCAGGTTAGAGATGGGTCTGAAATTTTCAAAAGCAGTGAGGTCAAGATTATTTTTCTTGAGTAGGGGTTTAACTTCAGCAGTGTTAAGACAGTCTGGGAAGACCCCCGTATTTAATGACGAATTTACTATATGAAGAATATTATCAATTTGCACGCCTGATACTTTCTTGAAAAACCTTGTTGGTATTGGGTCAAGGACGCAGGTGGAGGGTTTCAGTTGAGAGATTATTCTATGTAAATCAGGTAAATCTATCCTGGTGAAAGAGTTTAATTTGTTTATAATGGAGTACTGGGGCTTAGGAGGATCCGCAGTGTTGGGGAGACGTACTGTGTTGTTTCTAATATGATTAATTTTTTGATTGAAAAATACAGCAGTGTTCTCACAGGTTTCACTGGAAGTATTTTGGGGGCATTCCTTTGTGTTACCTGGGTTTAACAGACGATCAATTGTAGAAAATGAAACTCTGGCATTACTAGCATTGTTATTTATAATCTTAGAGAAATAGCAGCGCCTCTCAAGACGGACTGTGTTATTGTATTCTGCTATTTTAACCTTCAATATCTCATAATGGATAGTTAGTTTAGTTTTCCTCCATTTACGCTCAGCTCTACGGCATGTTCTTTGTAAATCAGACACTCTTTGGTTCTTCCATGGAATAACAGTGCTAGAAGATTTTTTAACTGTCTTTTCAGGTGCAACTATGTAAACAGCAGCTCTTACTTTAGAATTAAAATTTTCCACCTTACTATTTACATTATCCTTGCTATTATAGTTGGCACTATAAACGGACTGATTGCTTAGAATGTTTGTAAGTTTTAAAGCTGCTGATGCGTCAAAGAAGCGTTTTTTAACAATATGCTTCTCATTAATGTTTTCTAATATTATTATTTCTGTATTAAATAGTAGAAGAAAGTGGTCTGGTAGACTAATATCAATGATCTGCTTCACATCAACATTTAGTCCTTTGGTAATTACTAAGTCTAACGTATGACCTGCTTCATGTGTAGGCTGATTAACGAGCTGTCTCAAATCAAAAGAGTCCAAGAGGTTCATGAATTCCTTTACTTTTAGGTCACACTGATTATCGATATGAAAGTTAAAGTCGCTGACTATTAAGAGTGTGTCATAGTTCGTAACCATAGCGCCCTGTGGGATTCCGGGGCAATGCTAAGCTGCAGGGCAGTCGCCATCTAGCGTCCTGGGGGTTTTGGCCGAGTTGATCTGCTGGCCGTCCTTCACAACAGTAATTTTAACCTGTTTAAATGTTATATTCAAACAAGGTTCTTGTGAAAACTTCATACATTTAATATTTTTGTTTTCATTCATTACTTTTCTAAAACCAATATTTAAACACACTAGCAATACCGGTACAATATGTATCAGTAATTTCCATTTTTGCTGCCCACATATCAATATAGTTATGAATTTAAAAAGTCCATATCATGCATTTTGTGCATCTAATAATCATTTTTAATTAATGTATTAAACTGGCTAATAATGACTAAACTTTTCATAGGGAGCATCATTACATGACATGTTTTGTTCCAAAACAAAAAAAATATATACCAAAATGAAGAATTTTATTTAAAACTAATATGACTGTTCACCTAGAAAGAAAAAAACTAATACCAAGCAGAAATGCTTTTAGTCTGCTAGGCCTGTGTATAAAAATGCTGCAAGTATCTTGTTTGGTACTTTGGCCTAAGAAGACTTTTAAGCACTATTCTGTAGTAAGTTTGGGTCAAGATCAAGAAACATCTTTGACTTCAAATACAGCCATCCATTTTGTTCAGCGACATATTGCTTGAACTATCTCAGTAGTTGGCACTTTATATGCATGTACCCAAAGCTCTGTTTAGAATTTATTAGCACCGTGTATCAGACGTGTTGGAGGGTAATGAAAAGCCACTGTTATTCATTCCAGATGATACTATTAAAATGACAATATATGGTCCAAGAGAGGGAAAATTAGCACCAAGTATTGAGCCGTATGGGTCAAATATTCTAGCTTTTTTTATCAGTTTTTCTTGGCTGCATGCTTTTCCTTTGGTTCTATTGTTATTGTTAGTGTGACTGTTACTCTCTGTTTCTACCTGTCTCTCCATCACTTCCCACAAAAGTCTGATCTAGTAGTGGTGAATCCTCTTGGAAAGTGCCACTATTTTTATCACATGACCATTTCCATTGCATTTTGGTGTTTGCAATTACATTTTTGTGAGTTAATACACATATTTAAATCAGTTGCTTAATAATTATGACAAGTATTAGTGTTTTGCATTGTGCTAATCTGGGTAATTAAAAAAATGATCTTTACCAAGTATTTTAATAACAATAATAAACAATAATAAATTAAATAAATATGTTAACAAATAATCTTCTTCTTCTTTCAGCTGCTCTTGTTAGGGGTCGCCACAGCGGATCATCTTCTTCCATATCTTTCTTTTCTATGCATCTTGTTCTGTTACACCCATCACCTGCTTGTCCTCTCTCACCATATCCATAAACCATCTTTTGGGCCTTCCTCTTTTTCTCTTGCCTAGCAGCTCTATCCTTAGCATCCTCCTCCAAATATACTCAGCATCTCTACTCTGCACATGTCCAAATCAACGCAATCTTGCCTCTCTGACTTTGTCTCCCAACCATCCAGCTTCAGCTGACCCTCTAATGTACTCATTTCTAATCCTGTCCATCCATGTCACCCCCAATGCAAATCTTAGCATCTTTAACTTTGCCACCTCCAGCACTGTCTCCTGATTTCTGGTCAGTGCCACCGTCTCCAACCCATATAACATAGTCAGTCTCACTACTGTCCTGTAGACCTTCCCTTTCACTCTTGCTGATATCCGTCACAAATCACTCCTGACACTCTTCTCCACCCATTCCACCCTGCCTGCACTCTTTTTTTCACCTCTCTTCCACAATCCCCATTACTCTGTACTGTTGATCCCAAGTATTTAAACTCATCCACCTTCGCCAACTGTACTCCTTGCATCTTCACCATTCCACTGACCTCCCTCTCATTTACACACATATATTCTGTCTTGTTCCTAATGACCTTCATTCCTCTCCTCTTTAGAGCATATCTCCACCTCTCCAGGGTCTCCTCCACCTGCTCACTACTATCGCTACAGATCACAATGTCTTCAGCAAACATCATAGTCCACGGGGACTCCTGGCTGATCTCGTCTGTCAACCTGTCCATCACCATTGCAAATAAGAAAGGGTTCAGAGCTGATCCCTGATGTAATCCCATCTCCACCTTGAATGCATCTGTCACCCCTACTGCAGACCTCATCACAGCCACACTTCCCTTGTACATATCTTGTACAACTCTTACATACTTCTCTGCTACTCCCAACTTCCTCATAAAATACCACAGCTCCTCTCGAGGCACCCTGTCATATGCTTTCTCCAGGTCCACAAAGATGCAATACAATTCCTTCTAGCCTTCTCTATACTTCTCCATCAACACCCTCAGAGCAAACATCACATCTGTGGTGATCTTTCTTGGAATGAAACCATACTGCTGCTCACTGACCGTCACCTTACTTCTTAACCTAGCTTCCACTACTCTTTCCCATAACGTCATGCTGTGGCTCATCAATTTTATCCCCCTGTAGTTACTATAGTCCTACACATCCCCCTTATTTTTAAATATCGGCACCAGTACACTTCTTCTCCACTCCTCAGGCATCCTCTCACTTTCCAAGATTCCATTAAACAATCTGGTTAAAAACTCCACTGCCATCTCTCCTAAACACCTCCATGCTTCCACAGGTATGTCATCTGGACCAACGACTTTTCCATTCTTCATCCTCTCCATAGCTGCCCTTACTTCCTCCTTGTAATTCGTTGCACTTTCTGATTCACTATCTCCACATCATCCGACCTCTTCTCTCTCTAGTTCTCTTCATTCATAAGCCTTTCAAAGTACTCTTTCCATCTGCTCAACACACTCACCTCACTTGTGAGTGTGTTTCCATTTTTATCCTTTATTACCCTAACCTGCTGCACATCTTTCCCAGCTTGGTCCCTCTGTCTAGCCAATCAGTACAGGTCCTTTTCTCCCTCTTTAGTGTCCAACCCCTAATACAACTCATCATACGCTTTTTCTTTAGCCTTCGCCACCTCTCTCTTCACCTTGCGCCTTATCTCCTTGTAGTCTTGTCTACTTTCTGCATCTCTCTGACTATCCCACTTCTTCATTGCCATCCTTTTCCTCTGTATACTCTCCTTTATTTCCTCATTCCACTACCAGGTTTCCTTTTTCTCCTTCCTCTGTCCTGATATCACGCCAAGCACCCTTCTTGCTGTCACCCTTACTACATCTGCTGTAGTTTCCCAACTGTCTGGTAAATCTTCACTGCCACCGAGTGCCTGTCTCACCTCCTCCCTAAACTCAACCTTGCAGTCTTCCTTTTTCAACTTCCACCATTTGATCCTTGGCTCTGCCCTCACTCTCTTCCTCTTCTTGATCCTCAATGTCATCCTACAGACCACCATCCTGTGCTGCTTAACTATACTTGCCCACTGAAATCCGCTCCACTTTCTGTCTCTTGGGTATACTGTTCATCACTTCATCCAACTCACTCCAAGAATCTTCTTTCTCATCCATTGCACACCCTTCTTGTGGTGCATATGCACTAACAACATTTATCATCATTCATCATCACACCTCCAATTTCCAGCTTCATAATCATTACTCTGTCTGACACTCTTTTCACTTCCAAAACACTCTTGACATACTGTTCCTTTAGAATAACCCCTACTTCATTTTTCCTCCTATCCACATCATGATAGAACAATTTGAATCCAATTTCTGATCCACCTGGCCTTACTCCCCTTCCATTTAGTCTCTTGCACGCACAATATATCAACCTTCCTTCTTTCCATCATATTGGTTAACTCTTTCCCCTTACCAGTCGTACTGCCAACATTCAAAGTTCCTACCCTCATTTCCACTCTCTTTATCTACTTCCTCTCCTCCTGCTTCCGGACAAGTCTCCCCCCTCTTCTTCTCCATCTTCTTCTTCGGGCAACAGTAGCCCAATTTCTGCCAGCACCCTGATGGCTAATAGTACTGGTGGCAGTCGTTGTTAACCCGGGGCTCGACTGATCCGGTATGGAAATTTGTATTACTGTCCGCATATTAATTTGGCAAAGTTTTACACCGGATGCCCTTCCTGATGTAACCCACCTCATTTATCCGGGCGTGGGACTGGCACGAAGAAACACACTGGTTTGTGCATCCCCTGTGGCTGAGTTAAATATGTTAATGAATAATAAATATCTATAAAAAAAACTCAAAAAGAATAGAAAAAATAGTTTTGATTATGTAAATATGAACAAATAATTTAATTATGACTATTACAGATGAACAAATATAATATACAGTATTTAACAGTCTGTTGTATATTAAAGCACATTTGACACACTTCTCTATTTTATGGTAAATGCTAACTTGCAACTCCAAATTATCAGGTAGAAAGATATTTTGTTGCTGGTGTTTACCCGGCTTAGAAATCAAATCTGAAATATGGGATATGGTTGTGGATTTTCAGTACGTATTTATATAATTTTGTAGCAGCAAACTGTTGCTGAATCTACTGTTTTTGTGATGAACTAAAGTCCTAGTACACATCTACTTTGTTAACTAAGGTGTTAAATTGTAAAAGATAACATGAAGTCAAACAATGATTTGGGGTAGCAGAAATTGCTCCACTTAAGGGAAATGTCCAAAGGACAAAAGAAAAGCACTTTTCTTCAAGGTAGAAAATGGCTACAGGAGCTACATAAGAAGAAGAAGAAGAAACAAAAAAGTATTCATGGGATGGAACTCCATCCTACTCAGAAGCTGGCCCAAGACTCAACACTAACTTCTAGATCATTGTTTTCTTAAATACCATTGAGATTGGAAAGGGAGAGGCTTGATGCATTTCGGCAGAAGTGAAATTGCACATCATTCATTCAGGGACTCCTTCTCTATTCTAGGAATGGAAACGGAAAATATGTTAGTGACAGTGCAGCACCGTTAACCTTCCCCCATATTTCCCTTTGCTATAACAATACTCCCATATCTATATGGAAAGTAATACAACAGTTTTTAGAAAATGACATCTGGGACCAGTAACCTGTAGACTGAAAGCAAAACAAAAGTATTATACGTCAAGCTTGTTTCATTTTTTGTCTTCCTTTATGGAAACCACTGGTTTCATTTTCCCTTTCCTCTTTCCTGTGCTTTCCTACTCCTCTTCCAGTTATTATGCTGATTACCTGAAACAAAAATGGTTTGATTCTTATTGAGTGTAATGAGGTATTTAGTACATTATATTTATTCTATGCACATGTCTGTGATTGTCATAGATAGACTGATACACACATAGATAGAACTTTATTTGTCCCTGGGGAAATTTGGCTCTTTTCAGAAGTTTATTAAATAAATAAATCAAATAAACAAACAGATAGGTACACATACACACTATGGTATGACCTCACCGTAGAATGACTAAAAAGAAACAAAACATATGACTTGGCAGTTCCAGTTACAGTGAGGCATTATGGTGGTCTATTGCCACAACTATAAAGGAGCCCCACTAGTGTTTCTTGACAAACGTTTGCTGAATTATTTTTGGCATAAAGTACTCGGTGTTAGTGTGTCAGAGAGAGGATGTGCAGCATTTTTCATAATGGCACTCAGTTTTGTTTTCATACTTTCTTTTGCTACTGCCTCTGAGTGTACATCCCATAACTGCGCCTGCCTTTCTAATTAGCATTTTGATTCGGTGGGCCCCTCTTGAATTGATGCTGCCAGCCCAGTACAACACAGTGTAGAAAATTGCACTGACCATCACAGAGTTGTAGAACATATGAAGAATGTCATTACCCATATTAAAGGAGCACAATCTCCTAAGAAAGAACACTGTTCTGCCCTTTAGTTCCTCAGTGTTATGAGACCCGTCCAGCCTATGACTGATGTGGACCCTCAAGCACTCATGGTAATGCATTATGTCTACATCCACTCCCTGAATAGTTCATGCACCAGCATTGTTGGGAAATCTGCCTTGGACACAAAGGGCTCTATAAGGATCTTAGCAATGTGACTGTTGCATTGGGTTGGTGCCTTGTGTTTACATTATATATATATATATATATATATATATATATATATATATATATATATATATATATATATATATATATATATATATATTTTTTTTTTTTTTTTCTTTTGTTTTCTGTTCATTTTGCATTAAGCCATTTTCTCATCAATAATGTCATTTCGCCAAACCAGGCGTTATGGTTGGAACTGACATATTTCTGAAACAAACATCACCAAATACCTGCCAAGAAATGTCCTATGTGAAGTTCTTGTTTTGACATTAGCTTTGTTTTCCTGAATTAGTTTTGGTTTAGTATTCTGTAGAAGTGATATTTCATTAGATCTGTCTGGTTTTAATGTTAGGAAAGCAGTCCATTATATTTAGAATGTAATATCTGTCTAAAATTAGAAATTGAGTGCATTTTATTTTAATGTCACTGCTTGATTTATAGCATTATTATTGTCATATACTTCGCCTGGCAGGCCACACTACCACATGTGATACTGACACACTCTGCATGTATCCAACTGTGTATAATTAACAAATATTTTAGAAATGTCATTACATGAGAAATAAATTGATGCAGAAAGTGGTTTAATGAACAATGGGTTTTTCCAGTCAAATCTGATTCTAATTTACTTTTGTTACTAATGCCTTCATGTCATAAGGCAGCAAGACCCAAAATTGGTGGTATTATATCAGATTGAGGTCACTAGGTTTTCTTTCAGGTTTGTGATTTTGCTAGTATAAATGGTGTAATTGGCTACAAAAGTCTTTTATAATATTGTCTTTTGACAAAGGTTCTGTATTTTATAGAATTCAGCATGGAGGGATAGACATACACTCACCTAAAGGATTATTAGGAATACCATACTAATATGGTGTTTGACCCCCTTTTGCCTTCAGAACTGCCTTAATTCTATGTGGCATTGATTCAACAAGGTGCTGAAAGCATTCTTTAGAAATGTTGGCCCATATTGATAGGATAGCATCTTGCAGTTGATGGAGATTTGTGGGATGTACATCCAGGGCACGAAGCTCCCGTTCCACCACATCCCAAAAGATGCTCTATTGGGTTGAGATCTGGTGACTGTGGGGGCCATTTTAGTACAGTGAACTCATTGTCATGTTCAAGAAACCAATTTGAAATGATTCGAGCTTTGTGACATGGTGCATTACCTGCTGGAAGTAGCCATCAGAGGATGGGTACATGGTGGTCATGAAGGGATGGACATGGTCAGAAACAATGCTCAGGTAGCCCGTGGCATTTAAACGATGCCCAATTGGCACTAAGGGGCCTAAAGTGTGCCAAGAAAAGATCCCCCACACCATTACACCACCACCACCAGCCTGCACAGTGGTAACAAGGCATGATGGATCCATGTTCTCATTCTGTTTACGCCAAATTCTGACTCTACCATTTGAATGTCTCAACAGAAATCGAGACTCATCAGACTAGGCAACATTTTTCCAGTCTTCAACTGTCCAATTTTGGTGAGCTTGTGCAAATTGTAGCCTCTTTTTCCTATTTGTAGTGGAGATGAGTGGTATCCGGTGGGGTCTTCTGCTGTTGTAGCCCATCCGCCTCAAGGTTGTGCGTGTTGTGGCTTCACAAATGCTTTGCTGCATACCTCGGTTGTAACGAGTGGTTATTTCAGTCAAAGTTACTCTTCTATCAGCTTGAATCAGTCGGCCCATTCTCCTCTGACCTCTACCATCAGCAAGGCATTTTCGCCCACAGGACTGTCGCATACTGGATGTTTTTCCCTTTTCACACCATTCTTTGTAAACCCTAGAAATGGTTGTGCGTGAAAATCCCAGTAACTGAGCAGATTGAAATACTCAGACCGGCCCGTCTGGCACCAACAACCATGCCACGCTCAAAATTGCTTAAATCACCTTTCTTTCCCATTCTGACATTCAGTTTGTGGTTCAGGAGATTGTCTTGACCAGGACCACACCCCTAAACACATTGAAGCAACTGCATTGTGATTGGTTGATTAGATAATTGCATTAATGAGAAATTGAACAGGTGTACCTAATAATCCTTTAGGTCAGTGTATAACATAGATTGAACACCACAAATTTGTATGAGAAAAGTGTACAAAATAAAGGTTGATTTACTGTAGAAGTTGTAGTTATAATTCATATTCATGCGTACTGTGTGCCACAGTATGATTGCTTTTGTGTCATTTAAAATGAAACTTCTTATTCTATAGTATTTCTAGATTTTGCTCAACAATTGTACAATTGTATCTTGTCACCTAATGGGATCCAAGCCTTGAAACATAATTCAATCTTAGTTAACTACAGGTCTCTTGGTTGTATTGTTTGCTTGTAAGAACTGTTTTCTATTCTGTGGGTTGGAATTTAGCTATTTCTCTCTTCCTTTGAGTATAGGATGCTTACACATATATATGATAAGTATTTAAAAACCTTCCATTTAACTAGTTGTAAATCTTTCAGATCCAAAATATAATACATTATGTCTAAAATATAATTTGACTAGTCAGAATCTGAGCTAATGTATTGTATTTTTGTGTAGGTTTTATGATATATATGATTATATACTGCTCAAAAAAATTTAGGGAACCATCACTAACATTAAGTCAGTTAAACTTTAAGGGATATTATTCTCTCCATTTAGGAAGCATAGCTATTGTGAACCAACTTTACCTGCTTTCGTGCAAATGAAAGTGACGACAGGCGCACTGAAAAGGCAACAGCAAGACAACACCCAAAAAGGGAATTGTTTTGCAGGTGGTGGCAACAAACAATTGCTCTCTCCTGATCCTTCTTGACCAATTCATCTCCAGTTTTGTGTTTTGCTATTGTTCTTGTTACTACTGGTCGCATGAGGTGGTACCTGCAGCCTATTCAGGTTGCACAGGTAGTCCAGCTCCACTAGGATGGATCATCCATACATTCTGTCACAAGAAGGTTTGCTGTGTCTCCCAGCATGGAGGAGAGACCAGGAGATGGGCTGATACATGAGGAGAGCTGGGGGACGTGTGGGCCAGCCAGTGCCATCAATATAAATATTTCAATGTATATAAACATTGTAATAAGAGACTGAGACAGTCATAAAGGTTTGAGGTTGTTCAGGCCCTGTATACTGTAAATAATAATCAAGGTCTTCCAAATCTCAAAACTAAACAGAGAAATACGTTAGACAAGACAGGGAGGGTTGCACGAACATATAAACGAGCCGGACCGGAAATTAGGATCGTGGAATGATGGGAAGGCGTGGTGGTGGATGAGTTTTGGACGTCATCAACAGGGGACCAGAGGGAAGAAAGGAACCTGGAAGTGATGGCGTTTTGTTTCTGCGGGAGGAATCATGGCGGCGGTGCTTTGTTCGTTCTATGCAAAAAGAGAGAGAGTGGTTAGTACCCTGCCTTTGTCCCCTAGCACGATTTGTCGCGAATGCCATCGGGTCCTTCAGCTGCTCCCCATGCGCTCGTGTGTGACATGACCCTCCGTCATCCCAGACCCGTTGGGTCGGGCGGCCTGAACCGAGAAGTCGTGAGCCCGTGAGAGGGCATCAGTGTTGGCCTGGAGGCCTCCCCGGAGATAAGCGATGGTAAACTTGTAGGGCTGCAAGTCCAAAAACCACCTGTTATCCAAGGATTCGACTCCCGGTGCAGGGCCATCCACTGGAGGGTGGCATGGTCCGTCACGAGTGTAAACTCCCGGCCGAACAGGTCGTACCGCAGATACGTTACCACCCACTTGATGGCCAGGACTTCTCGTTCCACCGCAGCATACCGTGTCTCCCGGTCCAACAGTTTCCAGCTGAGGTACAACACGGGATGTTCGACACCGTCGAAGCTCTGGCTCAGCACAGCACTGAGACCTGTGTCTGAAGCATCAGTCTGGAGGAGGAAAGAGAGAGTAAAATCAGGGGTTCTCAAAACAGGTGCCATTGTCAGGGCCAACTTTAGGTCACTGAATGCTTGTTCCATTGTGCTATTCCACACCACATGGAAAGGGCCCCTTCTTTGTCAGGTCGGTCAAGGGTGCGGCCCTCTCGGAGAAGCGGGGCACAAACTGGAGATAGTAACTTGCTAGACCCATGAAGGCTTGCACCTGCTTCTTGGCTATCAGACAGGGCCATTCAAGGATGTCTTTGATTTTTGAGCACTGTGGCTTCACCAGCCCTCCTCCCACTAGGTAGCCTAAATATTTGGCTTCTTTCAATCCAAAATAACATTTCCGGTGATTGATACAAAGCCCGGCTCTTGCTAGCATCAGGAGGATGGCGTACACCTGCAGTACATGTTCCTCTGAGGTGCTGGAGAAGATGATGATGTCATCCTGGTACGCAGCACAGTTGGACTGGTGGGGCCGTAGAACTCTATCTACCAGACGCTGGAAGTTCGCTGGCGCTCTGTGCAGCCCAAATGGGAGTACCTTATACAGCCAGTCCCCACTAAGGGTGCTGAAAGCAGTTTTCTCTTTTCCGGATGCCATTAAGGGATGTTGCCAGTATCTCTTTGTCATGTCAAGAGTAGTCAAATACCTGGCCATCCCCAGCCTCTTGAGGAGTTCATCCACGCGAGGCATGGGATAGACGTTGAACTTGGAGACCTGATTGAGACGTCTGAAGTCATTACAGAATCTCCAGGAGCCGTCCGGCTTGGACACGAGGATTATAGGTCTGGACCAGGGGCTATGGCTTTCCTCGATGATGTCCATGTCCAACATACGTTGTACCTCTAGCTCCCCCTCAGTACGCTTCGCCTCCGGGAGGCAATAGGGGTGCTTCCTGACTACCACCCCTGGGTCTGTTACAGTGTTGTGCTGAATCAGTGTAGTCCAGCCTGGAGCTTCGCTGACCACTTCCCATACTGACCGGATGGCTCCTTTGAGCTCCCGTCTCTGGTGTGATTTCAAATTGGAACTGAGGTTAAGGGCGACTTTTTCAGAGAAAAGGGAGAGGGTTGGACCGGAGGGATCAGGGTCCTCTCTGTCTCTCCAAAGTTTGAGGATATTCACATGGTAGACTCTCTCGCTCGGTCGACAATTTGGCTGGAGAACCAAATAGTCGATGAGCCCCTTCCTCTCTTTAACCTCGTATGGACCCTGCCAATGGGCCAACAATTTTGAGTGGGAAGTGGGCACAAGCACCATTACGCGATCCCCTGGTTGGAACTTGCGTAGGGAGGAATTCCTATTGTAGTTCTGTGCTTGAGCCCTGGATATATGCTCTTTTAAGTATTTTTTCCATTCTATTGCGTAACTGCGAGATATGTTCCAAGATGTTGGTGGAAAAAAGCACCTCCCCTTCCCAACTTTCTTTTAATAGATCTAATATGCCCCGGGGTTGGCGTCCATACAGGAGTTCAAAGGGGGAGAACCCGGTGGAGACTTGTGGCACCTCTCAGTACGCGAAAAGCACCAGCGGTAAAAGTTGGTCCCAGTTTCTACTGTCTGCGCTGACTACCTTGCGGACCATCTGTTTCAGGGTGTGGTTGAAGCATTCCACCAAGCCGTCTGTCTGAGGGTGGTTTACCGACGTCCTGAGATGCTCAATGCGGAGTAAATTGGCCACTTCCCTGAACATATCCGATGTGAAGGGAGTACCTTGGTCCGTGAGGACTTCTCTAAATATACCCACTCTGACCTACCAGTTCCCATGTGATATTTTTTGAATTGGCAGCTCGCAGAGAAACCGCTTCAGGATATCGACTTGCGTATTTGACCATTACCAAAATATATTTAAGGCCTCTCGTCGAAGGTTCCAGGGGCCCAACGAGATCGACACTGATCCGCTCAAAGAGTACATCAAAAAGGGGAATCGGGACAAGAGGAGCACGGTCCCTCCTGGGTATCTGACACAGCTGACAGACCGGGCAGAACTGACAGAAACGTCGGACCTCCTCATTAATCCCGGGCCAGTAAAACCGGAGTTTTAATCTTTCCAATGTCTTTTCAGCCCCGAGATGGGCGCCTAAGAGGTGGGCATGAGCCAGTTCGCACACTTGCCGCCGGTAGGTCTGTGGGACTAGCAACAACTTCCACACCTCACCTTCGTGTTCTGCAACTCAATATAACAAGTCATTGTCTAATACAAAGTTGGGTCCCAGTGGTGTGGAATCGGCTAATGATATGTCGTTCTCGGACTCTATAGCATTCCGGGCAGACTTCAGGGAATCATCATTCCACTGTTCTCTCTTAAAGGACGTGGAATATCAGTTTCGATCCGATCGAGCGGGTCGGTGCTAGCTTCATCTTGACCTGGAGGCTCTCCCGGTGGTACTTCCGGGTTGAGGTCCGGATCTGAAAACAGCTTCCCCGGCCTGCCTGCATCATCATTAGTCGCCGCGGTGCACGGCGTAGGAGATGCTGGGAGGGGCCCTAGCCCATCCATCACCAGACCCTGCTCGGGTTTCAGAGTGGCAACAGTTTTATCGCAATTACTTTTCGACCAATCTTGTCCTAGTATAACCGGGTAGGGAGGTTCGGGTAACACCGCAACAAGCATTTCTCTGATATCTCCTTCCCAGGTTATAAAGCACTTCGCGGACTTATACATTTTGGTCACCCCATGTACACACATAATTTTTGAATTAGGTGCTCGCCATTGTCGCAGTAAAACATAACGGTGAGCAACAATGGTAATGTTATTCCCGGAGTCAAACAGAGCCACCACTGAGTGCCCATTCACCAATACCACTCCCGTATTACGGACCGCCAGAGGATTAGACAGGGCACAGTACCTCTCACCCTTGATCCAGCTGCAGTCCATCGGCTCCGTGTTGATGGGGCAGGCATGTGCCCCACATTGCCACACTTGAAACAGCACAGCGGGGTGGGCAGCCGGTCCCTCGGTCTGGCTGCAGCCTCGGCGGTGCGACGGGTGGGCTCTGGGGTGGGTGTCCCTGTCGGACCCCACGAGCTGGTTTCTCAGTCTCCCTGATTTGGTTCACCGCCAGCTGTCTCTCCAGTAACTCCAAAAGGCCGTTCATGTCCTTGAAAGGGTGCCTCCAGACCTGCTGGGTGAGATAGTCAGGCATGGCGTATATAAACGCCTCACAGACGACCTGCTCTACTACCTGTCGAGCCTGGTTGACGTCTGGCCGTAGCCAGTGCCCGATTTTACCCCAGAACTCAAAGGCCTGGGCTCTTAGAGGGCCACTAGGGTCAAGCCTCCAGTGCTGCCATTCCCTCGCTTGCTGGCCAGAGGTTATGCCGTAGCATTTAAATATCTCGGCCTTAAGGAGGTCGTTTTAGGCGGCTTCCTCCTCGGGGAGATCATGATAGGCCCGCTGTGCTGGACCCTTCAGGTTATTCTGCCAGCTATTCTGACTAGTCAAAATTTAATTGCAGATACCTCTAAATAGAATTACTAATGACAAGTGAAATTGATTGCAGACATTGAAAATAGGAGCTAGTACAAATAAAGCAAAAATTAACATTGGGCACTAAATAATAAAAGAGAATGCCATATGTATGCCCATGTGGCGTGAATTTCAAGGACTTATTCCATTTAGGGAATGTATCCTGATTTTATTGAATTATAAGCTTCTGTCTGATGTGCTTTGTTGGAAAAGTGTAATACAGATTTGCCATCACTAGTACATTTTTTCATGGTATTAGTCCCAAAGGCAACCACAAATATTGTGTTGAATTCTAGTCTTTTATCTTTTGATACTTCATGTCTCATCCCTAAATGGACTGTGATTGCACTTCGAGTGATACTTCTAATAATACTGAAATATTTCAGTCATCGTTACTCTGAAGAAAATGGCATCTTCTTAAATGTGAAGACAAGTTTTAGCTGGTGTGTTTTATTTTTCGCTACTGTCTTTTACTACCTTTTTTTAAGATTGAAATCTATTGACCAAAATAGATCCTGTGAGATCTGGACTACATGTTCTACTAAAAATAATTCACATAAGAGATTTTGTGAGAATTACAAGTAGCAGGGACCATTTAAAAATATGTATATTACCTATTACCTACTTGTGGATATTTATTCTTATTTCTTTTAATTCCTTAGAATCACAAATTCTTAACACCATTCTGGACATAAATTTTAAAGTGCCTTTCAGACAGCCTTGGTGTCACAATCCCTCCTAACCCATTAACATCTGTGTTTGGTGTTCTTCCAGATGGGCTTAAAGTGGAGAAGGACAAACAAACTGTGATTGCCTTAACTACACTATTGGCACGCAGACTTATTTTGCTAAACTTGAAGAATCCTAACTCTTCTCTTTTAAGTCAGTGGGTACCTGATGTTTTATACTATTTGAAATTGGAAAAAGTTAAATTCTCACTTAGAGGATCTGTGCAGAACTTTTTCAAAACCTTGCAGGATCTATCAATAATATTTTAGAATAAGCTCTTAAAGCACTGAGGAAATAATTCTCTTCACATTTCTTTTTTTTATCTGCCTATTAAACTCATCAATTTATGTATTTTGACCAGCTTTAAGTTTTACTTCGATGGTCATGCTCTCTCTCTCAGGTGTAGGGTTTGGGTTGTTTTGTTTTCAATCCTATTTTTTGTAAAAATTGATCTGTATGAAATGATTATAATAAAATCAATCAAAAAAAATCACAAATTCTTCTCAGGGTCACAAAAAGGTATTTATGTGTGTGAGCAGCATAGTATTCCAGGTTTTGCAGAGTGCACTTACTGTATTCTGTCATTCACATTAACAAAAGCATAAACTGCCTTGAGCAGTTAACTGTACTGTATTTTAAATAATTTGTAAACTGATCTTGTGCCATGGATGAATTCCTACATATGTGCTATAGTTCTTTGTCTGTTCCAACACCTGACTTTCACCATTAACAACCTGTAGTGAAATGTTTAAAGCAAAAACATCTCTTTAAAATGAAAAAATTAAAAGGAATCAGGTAACTGTACCTGACTGAAAAAATGATTAATTTTGCTTCTTTTATATTACAGAAAACCCAGAGGGAAAATACATTTCACCTTTCCATGACATACCACTGTTTGCAGGTATTGAACAGGTGGGCTTAGTTTCCAGTATTTGTTTGTTAGACTCTTTTTTTTTTGTCCATTTATAAATATTTGTTTTTAGATATGATTATGTATATGAATAATAAGATTTTTGTGAGGCAAATCTACATTTAGATTTAGCTACGAAAAGAAAGCTTTGAACTTAAACTCAAACTCAAATTGTCAAAGCTGTAAGGAAAATAAAAGTAAGCAGGATTAAATGGAAGTAAAAAAACATGCATGAACATTTAAACTGAATGGTAGTTGCTGCACTGTCTGTTTTCTTTTACATGTATCCACTGGATTTTATTTGTTAGTTGTATTTTATGCAAAATATATCCAGGAGATTGAATTAAAATGTAGAATTTGTGAAAATATTCAATGTTAGTTTCGAACACAGTTTATCAGATGTTTCCAAATTACTTATACGGAAAGTAATTTATTGAGTAAAATCTACAAGGTAAGGTAGCACGGTGGTGCCTTACAACTGCAGAGTCCTCGGTATGGGTTTAAATCATGGCATAGGCACAGTGTATGTGGAATATTTGCTTTTGTACTTCAGTTTTATTCCCACATATCAAAAGAATACTTTTTATGATAATTTGCAATTGTAACTTAGCACCTTATATTGTAAATTGGTACATTGTATGTGAGTTTAACATAAGACTGACTAGTGGCCTGGAATTCCTTGTGCTGGTCTTTGCCATGTGCCAGATGCTAATAAGATAGGATTGAAACCCTGCACCACTGTATTGGATTAAAACCATGGGCAATTTCTGGCATTTAGGCTTTTCGAGGCATACTAACCATAAAACATAATTGCATTTTTTAAGTTACAATTGTACAGCTACATATTTATATAATACCCCAAGACAACTATCATCTATTGTTCCAAGTACAAAGATACAATATAACCTGTAGACTGTAAATCTCAGAATACCACATTTAAAACCAGGGCTGTGGAGTCGGTAGATGAATTCTTTGACTCCGACTCCCAACTCTTTAATTTCCAGTACTTCTGACTCCGACTCCTCTGTATTTTATATGCTAATTTATTTTCCATGTTGATTGAAGGAAGGCAACATACATGTCATTTAACCACAGAACTACTGGCTAGGAAGCTGAGTCTTTACCGTATTGGCCAGTTAAACAAAAAACAAAAAATTGAACACAATTAGGTTTTATTTATTGTTTTTATCAAGTGGCTATAAAGTAGTAGCATGCATAAAAATCAGGAACAGGAACTTTACCAGTTAAAAAAATATAAACCACATTCTTCTGTAGTTTTAAAACAAAAACAAATCTTAACTACATTAACAAAAAACAGTTAATATATTAAACTTGGAATACAGTTGTAGAGTAGAATAGCTGTTAAATGCAATACAAAATTAACTCAATGCAATGTTCTAAGAAACAGAATTGCTTCTGCCAGATCCTCTTTCATAGAAGCTCTTAAATCTGACTTGATTATTTTTAGAGCTGAAAATAGTCTTTCAACACTGACTTGGGTGGGTGGCATTGCTGTTATAATTCTAGCCACATCACTAATAATCTCTAGATCAACAAGGATGGCTTCTTCTACAGTCAGTTTCAATGAGTGATCATACTTTTCAACTTCTTTTAATTCTTTAAAAAACTCCTGCTGGAATCTCTTTATTTGGACATTTACTGGTCATTTATCTTTCACGCATATGTGACGTTGGTTTGCTTTTGAAACTTCCATTTTGTCCAAGTAGGAATCAAAGTCTAAATCTTAATTTGAAGGGGATGATCCTGAGTTACCAGTGCTTATAGCTTCATCCAGTGGTGCTGTTTCAGGTAGTAGTAATCCCTTCATGTGAACTGCTACATCATAGAGTGCCTTTTTTCCATTAGCAATCTGGTCATTGCTCAACAAAATTCAGCTCATTGGATCAACATAAATAGCAGCTAACAAGATTTGATTATCCTGTAAGAGGCTCTCTCTTTTCTTCATTGAAGATATGATGCCATCAGTTATTAACCCTCCACTTTTGTTCAGGTGATATATCAAGCTCTTCCATTTCAAGAAAAATTTACCGGGTGCTAAATCTTCATATTGCAACCTCTTGGTGACAGTAAAGGGATAAAAAAGTAGACTTTCCAGTTCTTTTACTTGTGCCCACTGGCTTTCAGTTAATAAATTATTTTCATTGTCCAGTTCTTCAAGAAAGTCTTTTAGTTCAAGCAGACGCTTTACCATCAGATAAGTGCTTCCCCAAAATGGCTCCTTTTCCTGCACGTCTTTTTAAAATGGCATCTGTTTTAGGGGCCCTGGCAGCAACAGTTACTTGCCTCAATTTGCCAGTTAGAGTAGCTGCATGACGATCTTTCAATCCATCTCTTATTGCAAGTTGCAGAGTATGAACAGCAGAATGCATATGTTGAATAGTAGTAATCTTAGATGCTTCTTCAGCAATGTTATCCAAAATTTCACAATTCTCTTCGGTTTCACTTTCTCTAATACTTGCAGAGAGGTCTCCCTCTAATATCTGTTTGTCACTTTCTTCATCTACTTTATTGATTTTCTCAATTGTGGATAACATATTAGAAGCATTATCTGTCACAATATATAGAATCTGTTCCTTTTTAATTTCAAAATCTTCTAGAACAGGTGGTATGCAAAATTATGCTAAAGTTCAGCCATGGGTGGGAGCATATTGTGGAGAGTGCAGACAGAACCTCTGAATACATACCAGGCCATAGCACACACCTACACCTACATCATTACACTTATTAACACTCAAATGAACTTGTTAAACACATTATATCTGAAATAAAATGAAAACACTTTTTGTAATGTACCATAATCCAGATTACAATATGTGAATGTCTGGAACAGCTGAGCCGAACTTCACACTAGTAGTAACACAACTATGCACTAGGCTTTATTCTTACATCAGAGAAGTATGACTATTGTTTGTGAAATGGGACATTTGAGCTTTCTGTATTTTTTTTCATTGCAATTTAAATTTATTAGGAGTTGGAACATTTTTGCTGACTCTGACCCCGACTTCAGGTACTGTACCCAAAATTGTCCCTGACTCCTCAACCTGACTCCGATTCCACAGCCCTGTTTAAAACTTGAAAATTATGAAAAAGTTAATACTCAATGTTCATTTTATTTTTATTTAAACAAGTTAGAAAATGTATATATGGTGTAATGTTCAGGTTTTCTAGGATTGTTTAGAAAGATGTACAGGTGAGTTGGGGGTACTAAAGTGGTCCCTGTGTGCATGTTTGGGTGTTCACCCTACGATGGGCTGTCACCTTGTCCAGGGATTGCCCCTGCCTTGCCCAGTGTTTGCTGAGTTAGGCTCCAGCTTGTCTACATCCCTGTTCAGGATAAGTGGATCTAGAAAATTAATGGTTTGATAGAAAGTTAGAGGATTTTAAATGTGTTACCTACTTCATCAAGAGACATTGTTTATTTAACATTTTGGAGTGGAGTGTGTGGTGCATGGTTGATTTTTTGTTCAGACCCCTGCACCACTGCTTGTACATGCAACACTTTCAGGTATAAGATTCGGAGATGTGACTTGCATATGCAACAATGTGATCATTTATCTGGCATGTAAAATATATGGTATACAAAATATACAAGCTGAAGTGACTTCTGTCAAGCTAAATTTGAAGCAGTAAACTAATGCTTAATTTATATGGTACAGAATGTTTCTGTTTTGAGGGTAGATGTGCAAGAAAGAGTAAGTTGGATAAACTAGATTAACATATTCAATGATTATTAATATATTTATAGTAGCTGTTGCCTTACAATTGTGAAAAAACAACCCTTTATTAGAGATTAATTTCAGAAACATATGCATCTGTTTTGTCAGGCTTCACCACCACTCCCCTTTAACTCTAGATATTATTAAAACAGGTCTGAGAATATTATGCTATGTCTTTATGTCAAATGTAATTATGTGGAAGCCATTAACAAATTAATATAGAGGTGATTTTTTTTTTTAAAAAAAGACCAACATTTAAAAAATGCAGTGTCACAATTCCTGAATTCAAAATCTAAGTGTGAAACTCTTTTGTGATATCCCTCAGGAGTTTTCCTTGCTGTTTGCCGTAAACGTAATGCTTAAACCTTAGCACCTTCTTGCCAGTTAGACAACACTATTCAAGACATAATTTTGGCAACATCTAGAGAACAAATTCAGAAGTGTTTAGTTATCAAGTTTAAATTTTTCCCGAGATGCCTTCTCAATGTAGTAACAGATTTGGTTTTCTTTCAGCCATAGTTGCTTTCCATTACTGTGAGTTAGTAAATGATCTGCCTCTTGATAGCATTTGCTTTTACTAGGAGTTCTTTAAATCAAAACAATGTGAAACTGTGTGACCTTGCTCGGTTTATTCTTGACAGCCTGTGCCTAGGGGGTAGCTGGGTTGCAGTAATTAATTGCTTCATAACTGTTGTCCAAAGAAATTGCCTTCATTTTTCCTGTCTCTCCAGCACTTAACAGTTGAGTGTTTTGGGAGATTACACCACCTACATTAAACAATAAATTTAGCATATCTTGTTTTCACTTTTTCATATGTTCCAATGGCAGTTTTGTCAGTATACTTGAAGCACTTTTCACCCCATTAGCCTCTAGCATGTTTTGCAAAATCCGTAGGGATCCAATTTGTTTGGCAGCATGGCACTATCTAGGAAATCTTCTAATTTAACCCTGCAAACATGCATTTTGTAATGCCAGTGCAAGTGATTTATTCTTATTGTTCTTTCTTGCTGTTTTAACAATGAAGTTAGGGGGAAAATATTCAATAATTAGTACTTCACTGTAATTTGTGCTTTAACCATTTTTGTGTTTGTATATGCTATATTTTTACTCTATTTACACTAAATCTTTATTTATAAATTTTGACTTACATTTATATGCACATATGAAGCACCTACGTTAATAAAGAATAAAGAATTTTACTTGACATTAGAAACAAAATGATTACCTCAGCACTTTAACCTCAGCAGAGCAAAAAACATAATAAAATCAGGGCCTGTTCTGCTAGAAATTTATAAAGTGAAGTAGAATGAGATAATTAGATATAAACTGCACAGCAATGTTATTTTTAATTTGTAGCTGATACATATGTTTACTCATAAACTTGGACAATTTTAAGTCTGTGAACCTTTTGGAAAGATAGTACTGGACATAATTACTAAACCGCCAACATAACCTTGACGTTTGAAATTTTGCTGGTTGGTGATCCTCATCCCTACTGGCTTGCCAACAAGTAATATCTTATGCCGCCCTTCAGTAGCATACCAATGCCAGTCAGCTAAAAAGTCTGTAGAATTCAATATAGATGAGATGATTGCCCTTAGCCTTTAGCCAATTTCAATAAAGTGAACCAGAAACATTTTTTAAATGATGTTGTCTTTTTTGTACCTTCAAAAACTGTTTTCTGTTGGGGGAGTTACTGTATATCAGCAGTTGCTCTCTAGTGTTCAACTCACCTTTCATCACCACTTTCATGTAAAACACATTCTTCAGGAAGTCTAATACGGAATGCGAAAAATACATTTTAGTACAATTTCTCAAGTTTCTAGCTGTGAAAATGTAACATTTTTTGAAAATGTTCTTGCACCATTTATTTTTACTTCACTGTGTATTTTTTCATACAACATCTAATCACATTCACTACTCTCAAGAATGCTTTTTAATTGCAAATAAAATTGCCTGTATTTATAATTGGGAGACGTTTTTGCAGTTTCTCCGGCGGTGGAGGGATGGTATAGCAGGCAGCTTGCTGCTTGGGATTATCAACACATTTACAAGACAAAAGAGCTGAATGGAGACGTTTGAGTGGATTTAAAGTGGGCAGGATTTACGAGTTTTCTTGTAAGCTTTGGTAATTCTAGTGTTAAAGCAGGTAGGGAGTTGCCAAAGGATCTCATGAGTGTATATATGTGTACAAATCAGAGGGAGAAGGAGCTAGTCTGATTATTTAAAATTCAGAAATTTAGAATCAAAATAGTCATGTGTAACAGGAAAAGCAAGGCTAGTTAGGTTTTTCAAGCGTGGGCATTTTGAGAACAGACAGTCACCCAAGTAAACATCTACCTGACAGTGGATATGTTGGCAGAAAAAGGACCTTTACTGAAAGTATGTTCATCTAGATTTAACAGCTTCTTTTCTAGTCTTTTGATCATTTCTACTATTTTCTAGTAAATGCTTTCAGAAATTGTCAACTGTCCAGAAACTCGCTGCTTTTTTTCATTTTTTCAGTACAGTTGGTCATTTGAGGGTCTGTTAGTCTTTCAGATAATGACCTGTGAGCACAGTTACTGCAGGCATATTTATAAAAAGAATAAGATAAGTAAAAGTTTTGAATGAGGCTGGTGACATGTTCAACCTAAATAATTTTGACTGAAATATTGTTCATGGCATGTCATTTAGTTAAAATATACTTTTTGTTTCGCATGATATGCACTTATGTGTAGCCCTAAACTGTGTAAGTGTTCTGCTGCTTGCATCAGGTGCAAAGAAAGGAAATCTATTGTAGGACCCACTCACATGCTTTCCCACACTGAACAATGTGTGCCAATTTGAAATAGATAAACTTTATTTGTCCTCAGGGGGAAATTTGTTTTTTTTTTAATCTTTTATTAAATTTATTAAAAGCATGTAATATATACTGCTCAAAAGAATTAAAGGAACACTTTTTAATCAAAGTATAGCATAAAGTCAATAAAACCTATAGGATATTAATCTGGTCAGTTAAGTAGCAGAGGGGGTTGTTAATCAGTTTCATCTGCTGTGGTGTTAATGAAATTAACAGATGCACTAGAGGGGCAACAATGAGATGACCTCCAAAACAGGAATGGTTTAACAGGTGGAGGCCACTGACATTTTTCCCTCCTCATCTTTTCTGACTGTTTCTTCACTAGTTTTGCATTTGGCTACAGTCAGTGTCACTACTGGTAGCATGAGGCAATACCTGGACCCTACAGAGGTTGCGCAGGTAGTTCAACTTCTCCAGGATGGCACATCAATACGTGTCATTGCCAGAAGGTTTGCTGTGTCTCCCTGCACAGTCTCAAGGGCATGGAGGAGATTCTAGGAGACAGCAGTTACTCTAGGAGAGCTGGAGAGGGCCATAGAAGGTCCATAACCCATCAGCAGGACCAGTATCTGCTCCTTTGGGCAAGGAGGAACAGGATGAGCACTGCCAGAGCCCTACAAAATGACCTCCAGCAGGCTACTGGTGTGAATGTCTCTGACCAAACAACCAGAAAGACTTCATGAGGGTGACCCAAGGGCCACATGTCCTCTAATGGGCCCTGAGCTCACTGCCCAGCAGCATGCAGCTCGATTGGCATTTGCCATAGAATACCAGAATTGGCAGATGCACCACTGGTGCCCTGTGCTTTTTACAGATGAGAGCAGGTTCCCCCTGAGCACGTGACAGAAGTGAAAGGGTCTGGAGAAGCCATGGAGAACATTATGCTGCCTGTAACATCATTCAGCATGAGCAGTTTGGTGGTGGGTTAATGATTGTCTGGGGAGGCATATCCATGGAGGGTCACACAGACCGCTACAGGCTTGACAAAGGCACCTTGGCTGCCATTAGGTATCAGGATGAAATCCTTGGACCCATTGTCAGACCCTATGCTGGTACAGTGGCTCCTGGTGCACGACAATTCTTGGCCTCGTGGTGAGAGTATGCAGGCAGTTCCTGGAGGATGAAGGAATTGATACCATTGACTGGCCACCACACTTTCCTGACCTAAATCTAATAGAACACCTCTGGGACATTATGTTTTGGTCCATCCAATGCCACCAGGTTGCACCTCAGACTGTCCAGGAGCTCAGTGATGCCCTGGTCCAGATCTGGGAGGAGATCCCCCACAACACCATCTGTCATCTCATTAGAAGCATGCACCGATGTTGTCAGGCCATACAAAGTGCTGCGTACAATTTTGAGTTGCTGCAATTAAATTTTGGCAAAATGGACTAGCCTGCCACATAATTTTTTCACTCTGATTTTTGGGGCGTCTTTGAATTCAGGGCTCTGTAGGTTGATCATTTTCATTTCCATCAAACGATGTGGCATCCTTTCGTTCCTAACACATTACCCAGTCTATATCAGTATAGATATCCAGGAGGATTTCTTTTTCCCATTGAGATCTGATGTGTTTTCAAAGTGTTCCTTTAATTTTTTTGAGCAGTTTATAATCAGTTGAAACTTAACATAAGTAATTACAACTCAACTCCCACCCAAATTTGGATTTTTTAAAGAAGCTTTTTAAATAAATAAATACATAAATAAGAGATAAGTAAGTAACTGACTAAATAAAAATATATATATACTAGGGGGCTTTGCCCCCAGCTCGCTTTGCTTGCCAACCCTCCTACCTGCGCGACGTGCCAGCAACTTCGTGTCTCTGATGCTCATAAACATTAAAACTTTTAATTTTTGTGGGTAGGCCTCTTCATTTGGAAGAAACACTATTTTTCCCTGAAGGCAACATGAATTAGATGATCTACAAGTTTCCGACTTAAAGTTTAAATCCAAACAGTATATTCAATCTCTTTTCGTACTTCCATTATCTCTAACCTGCTCTGCATGTTTATCGCGCCAATGTTTTTGAATTCTTTACAACGTTCTACTTCATCATCTACTCTTGGTCTTTTATTTACAGCCCCGGGCATGGTTACGTCTATTAGCACAAAGTGTCATCTCACAGGACGTGAAAATGTCTCTCTTCAGAAAGAGGATAAAAAGTCTTGTCTCCAAAGTTTTTTTATTATAATAGTGATATATATGCACACACATACTTTGGTCTGAACAAACACCAGAATGACTATAAAGCAAGAAATCTAAAAAGAAGGAAAACTTCTGACTTGGCTGTCACAGTCACAATGAGGCATTATGCAGATGTATTGCTCTTGGTATGAAGGAGCCCCAGTAGGGTTTTTTGACACACTTCTGCTGAATAATTTGTTGGCTGAAAGTACTCAGTGCTAGTGTGTCAGAGAGAAGATGTGAGCAATGTTTACAGTAGTACTCAGTTTTGTTTTAATTCTCTCCTTTGCTACAACCTCCAGGTGGTCAAGAGTGTGTGCTATTACTGAGCTTGCCTATTTAATTAACTTGTTGATTTGATGGGCCTCTCTTAAAGTGATGTTACCAATCCAGCACGGTGTAGAAAATCACACTGGTCATCACAGAGTTATAGAAGATGTGAAGGATGTCATCTCCCACATTAGAGTCACCAATCAACCTAACTCACACATCTTTGTGAATGTAGGAGGGAAAGGGGAGTACCAAGAATAAAAGCCCTCATAGACATAAGAGCCTGCAAACTCATATTTTATATAATTTTATTGTTATGATTACTGT
The DNA here is from genome assembly GCF_016835505.1 of Polypterus senegalus. Lineage (NCBI taxonomy): Eukaryota > Metazoa > Chordata > Cladistia > Polypteriformes > Polypteridae > Polypterus > Polypterus senegalus. The sequence continues at coordinate 119,387,354 of NC_053160.1, read as the reverse complement.
AGACCCCTGCCTTTGGCAACAATGCCAGCAAGTATTGAGAGGGTGCTTACCCTTATATCCAGAACAACAGAACACCTATATCTGCAGTATTAAAGATTATTTGTGCCAAAATTAAATGCAATCCGTGTTAATTACATTGAAACACAACACAAATGCGCATGGTACTTTTATTTTTGACATCATTTTACCATTTTATAATTTAAAACATCAACCAAATAATGAAGTGCTTTTCACTATAACACTCAATTTTGTGTCAGTTTAAAATGCAATACAAAAGTGTATTGTTTTTTAATTCGTGAACATAGATCATGTCCTATAACTAAACAAAAAGCAAACATATTCCATTTTCTGTTTCCCAACCTTTTGGTGCTGATTGATAATTTGATTACATTCAGTTTTAGCATGACGATTGTGTGGTTTTAAATCAAAATGCAATACACTTTGAGCACTTACTAAGTGAAGTGCAATATATTCGCTTTTTGAATATTACCTGATAAACAGAAGTGCTAACTGAAGTTATGGTGAAATCCCTGAGGTCTATGGCCAGACAAACAGAAACCTGGAAATATATTTCTCTTAAGCTTAACTACAATATAATCTCTTACTCACTGAGAAATGGCAGAAATCTTTCTGATTTCCCTGGTTATTATTAGGTCTAAAATCAGTCTATCAGACCTTTGGTACTGTGCAACTCACTGAATCTAACCTAAAAATAATCTGAAAGAAGAAGCATTACCTCAAGAAGAGAGTATCTGTGCCTGACTTAATGTGCCAGAAAATATCACAGTTTTTCCATACAAGCCTTTAAAAATAGGCAACACAATTACAAGCTGGAAAAAAGAATACCACACAAGATGCGGGGGGTAGTGCTGCTGCCGCCTTGTAGTTAGGAGACCTGGGTTCGCTTCCCGGGTCCTCCCTGCGTGGAGTTTGCATGTTCTCCCTGTGTCTGTGTGGGTTTCCTCCCTCAGTCCAAAGACATGCAGGTTAGGTGCACTGGCGATTCTAAATTGTCCTTAGTGTGTGCTTGGTGTGTGTGTGTGTGTGTGTGTGCGTGCACTCTGCCTGGGGTTTGTTACTGCCTTGCGCCCTGTGTTGGCTGGGATTGACTCCAGCAGACCCCCGTGGCCCAGTAGTTAGGATATAGCGGGTGGATGGATGCTATTCTAATTTAAAATGAATTACTTCTTCCTCACAGAATTCAGCCTAGCATGTTCAGTGCTTTTTCATTTTACAGTATTCTTGCTCTAAATGCTTTAAGCTTTGATACTACTATGAGATGATATTTTTTATGAAATAGCTTGTGTTCAAGTTAACTTACGAATACAAGCCCTAATAGATATAATTTGAGTGAATTAAAAGTAAATGTAAGTATAGATTAAAAATATACACCATGTGAATGTTGGCATACAGCGTTTATAAAGTGAAATTATTAAATGACATTCTTAAATCTTAGCGGTGAGATTAACATGCTAATATATGAAATGGTTGACCTGGAATTAAGGATTGTTGATTGTTATTTTAGTCCTGTTTTTTTCTTTTAGTATGTTATTGGTAAATATTTTAAATAATATATATATATTTTTTTAAACAGGAAAGTGGTGTTCCAACTAAAAGAGTTAAGAAAAATAAAAATGAGGTACTGTGTTCATTTTGAATTAATTACAAATAATGTTGATTGAGATATGTTCTTTATATACTGTATAGAGCTCAATTACAGGTTGTAGGGAATTATATTTTTAAAGGATACGTTCTGGAATTTTTTAGCCAAAGTTACTTTTAAAATAATGCTGTACATTAATTTGTCATGGGGTGTTGTGTTCTTAAATGAAAGATTTTTTTATCAGTTTAAAACAAAAACTAATGCTTTCTCTTCCAATTTAAAATGGGATCAATGGGGAATTGGCACAAGAATATTCTTGAGTTTTGATGTATATCTTGAGATTGCACATTTATTGTAAAGTAGCATGTCTTTTTCTGAAAAAAACAAAAATATTTTTGCAAGAGTCTGTCATTTTAAAAGCAGTCTGACTATGTTCTTCACCTCACTGTCTGTCTCCCTCCCTGTAAAACTTTTAACCCCTGGGGTGAGTTAGGTCATTTTGGTAGTACTGCAATTGGCATTTCTGCTGATCTGCCTCAGACTAAACATCTCTATCCAAGCATATTTGGGTCCCAAGGCACAATTTCTTAAAAAAAGAACATATTTTTACAGTATGTTATTTGTATATGCACTTTTAATGCATGTGTTTTGATCATGACTGCTGCAGAGATTCAGTTCCCTGACTCATCACATTTAGTTTCATGCATCAGCCTTGGTGCAGTTTTACTTTATCCATGGTGAAATATTTTGCAAACTAAATATTAAGCCGCCAGTGCCTTTTATGCAAACTTGCTAACTCTCATTGCATGTGAACATAACATTTCCTAATTTAGGTTGTTTACTCATCTGTAAGGAAACAAAAATGTTGTAACAAAAATCTATGCAGTCCATTGTGCTACAACCAAGTGATACTGATCATAAATTTAGTGTCACACAAATTTAAGTCATTTCTATGTGTTTGACATTTTTGCAGTACTTCTATAAACTAATCATTTTACTTTTAATACTTCGTTACTGTTTTTGTTCCTGTCACCCTGTATGTAAATGAGTTATGAACTCTTTTTACCATTAGTTTTTGTATTTTAGACTTTTTTTTTGATAAAGTAGTACTGAAATGCAAAATGCTCTTTTGAGAGTGTGTATGCCCCATCACCTGCCTAGTATACCAGTGTTTGTGCTCTGAATAAGCATCCATCTTCTTATATACTTTTGCTTACATTTTAGTATTTAGCAAAACGTTTTAAACTCTCCCAGGATTTAGCCCATAACCTTTCTTTGAATGTATAGTTAGCAAACATAAAAATTAAGGATGATTTATGATCAGTGGAGCCAGACTATTAGCCGAATTGGTTACATCTACACCATTTTTTATGTGCAGTAGAGACATACTTGCAATATTTAAGAAGTTATTACCTTTTAAAAGCTGATTTCCTGCCTGGAACATACAGTGGAACCTCGGGTCACGACCATAATTCGTTCCAAAACTCTAGTCGTAACCTGATTTGGTTGTGACTCGAAGTAATTTCCCCCATAGGATTGTATGTAAATACAATTAATCCTTTCAGACCTGTACGGACTGTATGTAAATATATTTTCTTTAAAGATTTTTAAGCACAAAAATAGTTAATTATACCATAGAATGCACAGTGTAATAGTAAACTAAATGTAAAAACATTGAATAACACTGAAACAAACACCCAGGCTCCCTGGTCAGCTGCAAACAAGCCTGCGCTCGCTCACTCTCTCTCAGCTGCACGCGAGCCTGCGCTCCCTTGCTCTCTCTCTCTCTCTCTTTCTCGCGCTTGTTCTTTCTCTCTCGCTCTCGCTCTCTCTCCTGCACCGGCTTTCTTGTCCTGCTTCCTGCCTTCTCCTGCAACCTCCCGTTCATTTCCTGTTCTCTTCTTTTTCCCTTTAGCCGACTTGTGCTTCTATTTATGAAGAGGCCGGGTAGTTGTGGCAATCTGCAGCTCCTGGGAACAATTACGGATGCGGACTGCTTCTCACCTGTGCACTTAGGTGAGAAACGCCCACATCACGAACTCCTCAGGAACCGCTTCGGCCAAACACCACCACGTCCCCTCACTAAGCTGCAAGTGCGGTGATTATTTATTAAAACTGGCCTTATTGATGGGAGCTGTGGACCTGCTATACCACAGGAGGAAGCTGGGTTGAGAGAAGGTTACAGTTTTGAGGGAGAGTCTGTCTGCGCAATGCACCGAGAACAGTATACAGTACAGGGAGAGACTGTACACGTGCAGAAATCATTGGCGCGTATGAACTGGAAGGGAAAAGAAATAGAGCACAAAGAATTCACAGCAAATGCACAGGGAGAGACTGAACACGTGTGGAAATCATTGGTGCGTATGAACCGGAAGGAGAAACTGGCTTGTTCATCAACCGAGTGTGTAGTTGTGAACAGATGCAAAAGTTTGCTGAACTTTTTGGTTGTAACCCGATTTGTACGTGTTCAGAGACGTTCGTGAACCGAGGTTCCGCTGTATAGCTAACTTGATAAGCTTAAACTTCCTGTGACCATTAACTCAAAAAAACAAGAATGAAATTAATTGGTTTATTTAGGGGATTTGGGTGAGATGCAAGGGTGTCAACTTGACATAAACATTCAGTGAGTCGGGGAAAAAAATAATAGGCAAAAACATAAATAATAATTTAACAACAATAATAAGTCAAGTCAGATAGCATGCTATGATGGTGGTATCTCTTTTTTTTATCTTGCATTGCAATTTCCTTTTCATCTACAAGAAAGAGAGCTATGATACAAGTTAAGCGTATACATACTTGTACTTGCATCATCATTTTGCAGAGTAGTGTGTCTGTAAAAATATAGAATATTAAGAATATTGCTGAATAAGACTGAGTATCTGCCAGCCCTTGATATGCAAAGTAGCAGCTATGGATCTCATTTTTGCACTGCCATTGCACAAAGCTTTGTATTCAGTGCTGTGTGTTGGTTTTCTGTATGCATGAGCCCCCGTGAGCATGTTTGATCTGTGCAACCGGGGTTTGGCTTCTTACAGTGTAAGAAGTGTTTGCTGTCATCTCTTTCCTTGTGTATTCTTGGTCATTTTCTTCTGAATCAAAACTACTGTGGGCTTTGTAATCCCTTCCTTCCCACCCCAAATAGAAGCTTTTTGCAGTTCACGCTCAGAGGTTGCATCCAAACTGTCTTAATAAAAAAATACTTATACTGTACAAGCAGGCATAGATTTGTGTCCATGAAACATAAATCTAATATAACAAAATCTTTCATGCAATGTGTCCTTGTGGTATAGCAGATCCATGGCTAGGAAATTAGTGACCAATTGTTGGTAAATAATCACATTCCAAGAAGGTGCAGGCTTCAGTCGGGTGTGGGTGTATGTGAGTGCCTTTCTCTTCACATTTAATTGGAAAACTGGAGGATTAGTCAGGAACCTAACTGATGCCACAGAGAGAGCGGCTCCTCGGAACTGTACCAAATTATGCAGCAGAGAATAAAGGAGCCTGCATGTGTCGGGGGTATATGGGGGTGGAGAGAGAAACGAAAAAGACTGAAGAATGAAAGAACTAAAAGAGATCTGTGAGATCAGCATTGGAAGGAGAGACAAGACGAACCAGCTACGCAGTGTAGGGAAAGGCACCATGGTCATTGGCCCCGTGAAGGAGCAAAGGATTGGTGCTGTAGGGGTGGATTGTCCCTGCCAATTATGCTAGAGAAGTGGGTGTGATAGAGGTGGTATTCTAAACCAGGGATCCAAGGTACACCGGTGCAAAAGGGATGATGGGAGGACAACTGACTCCGAGCGGTCTGGCTGATGCCGCTCGAGGCAGCCAATACACAGTTCAGATTAAAGAAGACCTCAGCTGCTGGTGTCTGCACCGGCTGAGACAACTATGGGTGAGCCGGGGAGGCAAAGTGAGAGTGGTGCTGGAATTATCAGATGGGACAATGACCTGATGACTGTGATAGTTTTATTATTGTTTTAAACCTTGGATTTTAAACTCACAGATTGTCAAGGTTTTAAATGATTATTTATTTATTGAAGAGTTTTCAGCACTGCACTGCACTTTGTTTTTAGATTCTTTTAATAAAAGCATTGTCACTTTATGCACATGCCCCTTGCTGCTGCATGTGTATCCTCATTTGCCTGGCTCATCCTTCTGGTACATTATCGGTGGTAGCAGGTTCAAGAGGTTCCTGGAAGGACCCTGAAGCATTGAGCCAAACTGACATGGTTCCTTCTCTAGTTTTGAGCCCCAAAGGCTCACTGTATATCACAGTGTACTACTTCTAGGGAAACTAGGTACTATATAAATAAAGTTATTATTATTATTGTTATATGATGCAGATTAAGCATGTTCATGTTATTTGAGCTCCCAGATTGACAAAGATCCAATGTTTTTAGAGAAAGTGTAAGTAATATCAGCTATGTAAGGTTAAGATAGTTTTTGTGTTACTAATTCTGTCACAAATTTTGTTTAGAAACCCAAAGCAACAGGATGATGTAACTGTAATATGTGCAACAACACAGTTTTATTGTAATTTCTTTATTTTTCTGTTAACTAATGGTTAGATAAATACATTAAACAAAATCAGAAAATAGATGATTTATACACACTTCAGTGATGTCTTCATTAATCTTTATTTATCTGAACTGTTTAGTGATTAGAATAATTTTAATTGTTCAAAATTGCCACTAAGCTAGAGCCTCCCCCAGCGGTCATCTGTGAAATGTAGCAAATGGTGTTGAAAATAACTGTGATTTGACACAAAAGCTTTACAATGCATTAATGTTTTCATAGTATTTTTATAGCTGTAACAAGCTGTATACCATTTTAAGTAGTTTTTAACTAATTTAAGAATTATTTTTTAAACACCTTTAATGAAGAGAATTTGGATTCAGTAGTAACTAAATGTTACTGTTATTTATATTGGGAATTTGATATTAAAATCTGACACCGTTTAACTTCAAAAAGGTATAAAGTCCCATTGTTCTTTTGAGACAAAAGTTAAAATGAAAACAAAAGCTTGCTATTAATGCCACTTTTATTCATTTATGCAAGTTTTAAGACCCAGAAAACCAACATCTTACAGAAACCAAAGGCAAATTTTACATATCATAAAAGAACAACCATAACTCAATACTAGCCTTATGAGTACAAAGATGTCAGTTATGCAAGTTCAGAAATAAAATGCATAATTTTTGCAAGGTGTGAAATTGTTATAACCAGTCAATCTGGAGTTTTAACCATTTTAAGATCTCATGGTAAAAACCAAAAAGACATGGAATTAGAAATTCTAGTGAGACCAATTGCTGGCTAATAATAAAATGTATGCAGTACTATTCAACTATTCTAGTTCACCTAAGCCAATTATTTGTAATACTAGTGATCTCTGCAGTAACTGTTTATTACTTTGTAAAAGTACTATATAAACAAATAAGAAAACAGTCATTCCATTCATTCATTCATGTGAATGTCATGTATTGACAGTTCTGGCAAGTAAAAAATTTTAACAAATTTCAAACCATCTGCTTTATTTATTCAAAACTAAAATTTACAAGCTGATGATTCAAATGCACATGCAGTACATAATGAAAATGTGTTGGAGGTATTCAGAAAAGGTATCATCTGTCAAATGGAATTTACTAGTTTGAGTAGTTAGAAGCATCAGCTGGAATTGCTGTGTTTTTTTGTATGTCCATAAGAAATAACTCAGCTCCTAGTTGACTGATTGTGATGAAATTTGTAAATGTACTCTTTAAGGAAATTTGTCTGTGTTCATTTTTGAAATTTCAAAATCTTCCATTGAAAGCATTACTGTATTTTCAAACTTGAAAAAAATGTTGTGTGCAACTTACAAATTACATTACTGTTTGAAATGTTCTTTGAGAGAGGTCTGTTTTGTAAATTTTCCTGATTTATTCATCAAACAGCCACTCTTTCTGGCAAAATGGATCCCCAGTACAATTTAGTCAAACACTGGGAGAGGCATGCATACACACACATGCAAGCTGCACATCTGGAGTATCAGAGCTTCTCCTGCTGCTTGAGGTATGTTAACTGTAAAAGTAAAAAAAAAAGTCACTAACTGTATTTAGAAATGATAAGCACAAAGTGAACAAACGTGTGTGTAGTATGTCTCTACAGGACTTTACACTAAGAACAAGCTCATGGCTACATGCACATTATAAAGATTCTGACACTAGCATTTATCAGGAATGCTCCAGACATCCTCTTGATCATAGACTAAAGCAGCCAACAATTTTAACTTCAACTTAAGCATATTTTAAATCTTTCAAAATATTATGTTTAAGAACTGTGTACTACAGTTAGTAATAGACTCTTCACAACTAACAACTAATAATAGTACATCAATTGTAGTCTACTCCCTGCTATTTTTGAATAAACAAAAAATAATATACAAAAATTAACTGATTTTTCAAGTAAATAAAACAACGAAAAATGCCCCAGCTTTCAAACCAAATGAAATAATGTTCCTGAAGGCACCTGCTTGTTATCCATGCATATGTTTTCTAATGTACTTAGAAAAGTTTGTTTCTCAAAAGTGGCTGACTTTTTCTTTTAAGTTAAAGAATAGACATAATTGGGTAACATACAATATATTCATCTATTCACCTATTATGAAACACAATTAATCCTTTTTAGGGTTGCTGTGTGCCAGAGCGTTTCCAAGTATCTCAAAGTGCAGTACAAGAGCCAGCTGAAAATATTTTATTATTTAGTGATAACAAGAGTGGAGGAATTAAAAAAAATGTGGAAAGAGCAAATAGAAAATGTAAACCATTTCCAGTTCTGCACTGAATGACTGTCTACTGAATGACTGGCTCCTGAAATCAATCACCTTAATGGCCAAGGATTGGGAGATGTTGTAGACTTAACAATTTTTGTGGTTCATTTGAATTTTAATGTGGGCTGGGTACTTAATACACAATTGCTATACGAAAAGGGCCAGAGCAGACTTTTGTTTCTGAGGAGTACATATGACATGCTGCAGGGAATGTTCAGCCAGTAAAGTATGACCACTGTTCCGTTGTTTGTTGGTGTTTGCCAAAGAATACAACATTCCATCATGTACCAAACACCTAAACGCACTGATCATGGTATTTGCTGAATTAAAGGAAATGACCATGAACTCAGTTCCAGTGGATGAAAGAATATAATGACAAAAATAGAGGCAATCATGACTACCTGTGATGTGTAGCATATGTATGATGTGCTGAGAGATGCTACTGGGGTGCATTTTTCAATATCAGAAAATTGAATTATAACTAGGTGTCAGACTAACTGTTGCCCCATCTGCCCTTTTTTTACCTTGGCCAGTTATAGAATTAAAAACACAATGGCAGAAGGACAGCATTCATTTATATAATATTATCTAACAGTAATTATTATTATTATTATTGTATGTATGGTTCTGGGCCATTCACTTAATCTGAACAGTTTGCACTTCACTTTTTACTGTTTTGTGCTATGTTGTATGTACTATGTTGGGCGGAACAACTGAATTTGCCTTTAGGGGTCAATAAAGTTTTGTCATACGTAAATTGACAACAATTAACAAAACATATATTTCCCTCTGTTTCATCTACCATCCATTGCATGGATGTTGGGTTCAGTGGCGGTTTGTAATGTGAGATGCGGGGACACTGACCCCCAAATATTTTAAAAACTGTACTTAATTAGGTAATGTGAAATAAATAAATTTGTTTATTTGTACAAAGTGCATGGTGTCAGCATATGTCAGCATCTATTAAAAATTAGTTCCCACTTGTATTTGTTTAATTTCTATGTGAATAAAAAATCTGTGTAAATACCTGCATTTCCAGAGTAAAAGATGCTGGTCAAATGAGAGTCTATGTAAGTCTTTGAGTTTTTAGCAAACAGGTGACCCGAGGCTGCCCTTTAATTGGTTGCTTTCAGACTTTTCCAGGGCTAGACACTCCACATTTATTAGTAGCGAATGTGATTGGACAGTAGTTGATACATTGATGTTGACATCAATGTTTCAGTTCACACCTGCCTTTAACGCTATGTAACTACAGATGAACAAATGCAACTTTGATGGCAACTTCAGGTGGAACTTCAGAAATTAAAAAAATAGATTATTTTTTTAACAAAACACCCCTTCATAAATTGTTCACTTGAAGAAAAAGAAGATAAAGTACTTGGACTGGATTGACATTACTTAAGAATTCAAGGATGAGCTTACACACAGACTTTTTCTAGCTCTTGTTATGAGAAAAGAAGTTGGCTAACTGGGTATTGTGTAAGCAATGTCTTTTTTTGCTTTCACCGTTTACTATTTTAAAGTGCTGGTACCGAAGAGTTGTGGGTAACGATGGGAATATGAGATCTAAAATATCTTTCTGAAAAATGCAAACAGCTTAAGAGTAGCCACAGTCATCTAGACAATAGCATGAGGCTACATTTTTTTGGCAGGCTTAGTATTGCTGAACAGCTAGATGAAGGCTACAGGATTGGCATTAGAAGGCACAAGAAAGAAGTGATCAAAAATCGACACATCTTGTCCAGAATAATAGATGAGATATATATGCGTTTGTGAGTAGTAGAATCCTGGTATGCCTTGTGATGATTTTGGTTGCAAAAAATGTGCCACCACAGAAAAAAGGTTGAGAAACACTAGACAATATTATGTGGCCAGTTTTTTGGCAGGCTTAGTGAAATGACTCATTCTAAGCAGAAAGTAATTGAGAGATTTTTAGGCTTGGAGGAAAGGAGGACAAAATTTATGTTCAAGGAAATATAGGTATCCTGATCATGAAGGCAGATTAAGATTTAGGTTGGATTTGTGTTGTGTTTATTTAGCACAAGCCAGGTGGGGGGTTAGTTATGCTTTTAAGATGGGGGTTGTTTGTGGATCCTACAATGTGAATTTGTGCCCAGGCAAACTTGCCTAGGACTGGGCAGACTGGTAGCAAGTGCAGAATAAAATTAGGTTGTGAATGACTCTGGAGTTGTGGTAAATGATAAACTGAAATTCAAGATTTCAGAAAAATCAAAGTACTAGTGATTGTATGATGTGGACTTACGGAGTACAGCAGAGGCAGAATAAGATTTTGATTGGACTTATACTATGGATGTGTTATAGGACAGACAGAAGTTATTGGATGATTATGGAGGTTTGGGTGCTGATATTATGGTGTAGGTTTTGGAAGAATGGGGAACTGGGCAAGTTGGCAGAGGATTTAGCAATTTAGAGACAGGTGGAACACCTCTGAGTGTAAGTTTTGGAACACAATAGAAATGGGAAAGCTGGCATCAGATTGGGCAGCATGGTGGAAAGGGTATAATACATTTTAGTCTGGATTTGTCCTATGGGTCTGGTACTGGATAGGCCAAGGTGTGCATTGACACTATGATGCGGACCACGACAGCATGCAGAATGACGAGATAGATTGAAAAGATAAATATGGAAGGCATTATATAATAGATTGATAGATAGATGTGAAAGGCACTGTATACACTGTGTCTATACTAATAAAAGGCAAAGCCCTCACTGACTGACTGACTCATCACTAATTCTCCAACTTCTCGTATAGGTAGAAGGCTGAAATTTAGCAGGCTCATTCCTTACAGCTTACTTACAAAAGTTAGGCAGGTTTCATTTCGAAATTCTATGCGTAACGGTCATAACTGGAACCTACTTATGTACTTATATACCAGCCATAGCCTGCAGCTCGGTTGCCGTGTGAGGCGGAGTTCCGTCCCTCATCGCCCCACCTCCCACGTAATTGAGTACCTGCCCATATAAGGCTGTCCATCAGCGGCAATCCAATAGAAACACTCTGCCGCTAAATACTCGCGGGTGAAGGACTGTGCTTATGCAGACGAAGATAAGAGGGTCAGGGTGGTGTTTGGCACAAACTCAGCAAAACTGCGAGAGAAAGTTTTAAATGCCGGGTCTTAGCTAACATTAAATAAAGTCGTGGACATCGCACGAGATAGCACAAGCACAGCTGAGAATCTTCAATGCATGTACTCCGAGCGGCTCACGTGGACTGTCTTTGAACGCAGAGATCAAGGAAGAGCTCCAAAGAGCGCTGAACAAAAAACGCATTACACATTTGAGAAGGCAGCAAATAATATAAAGCGAGTGATGCAAACAAGCATATTCATAAGTGCAGCTACTACGAAAACAAAGCACATGGTGGAAAAAGTCAATGTCCAGCTAAATGAAGACAGCGTAAAAAAAAAACAGTGCATGTAGTGTGTGATGTCTCAAATAAAGAGGACGAGCTGCTTATTGAAGATGAATCGATTAATGAAACCTGTTATTTTACAACAGTTGACAAACACGGAATGTAACTTGAACACAACACATCCTCCAAATATGAACATTATTGAAAGAAATAATGATAATCAAATCCTTGATGACAGCAACACTCATAACAGTCACAAAACAATTACATTGACAATCATGTTACGTTATTTTTAAAATGTTCCCTTTTATTTTTCATAACTTCTTTAACACGCTACTTCTCCCCAATCTACATACTGATGTAGATGTGTATATGTATATATGTAGATATGTATATGTGTGTATGTATATATATACGTTTATATATGTGTGTGTATGTATGTATGTGTGTATATGTATGTATTTAGATATGTATATATATGTGAATGTGTGTGTATCTATACTAATAAAAGGCAAAGCCCTCACTGACTGACTGACTGACTGACTGACTCACTCACTCACTCACTCACTCACTCACTCACTGACTCATCACTAATTCTCCAACTTCCCGTATAGGTAGAAGGCTGAAATTTGGCAGGCTCATTCCTTACAGCTTACTTACAAAAGTTGGGCAGGTTTCATTTCGAAATTCTATGTGTAATGGTCATAACTAGAAGCTATTTTTCTCCATTAACTGTAATGGAGTTGAGCTCAAAAGTCGTGGGGGGCGGAGTTTCGTGTGACATCATCACGCCTCTCACGTAATCACGCATTACGTAGAAAACCAGGAAGAGCTAAGCAAACCGCTGAAGAAAACATACATCATATAATTAAGAAGGCAGCGAAACAATTAGAAGCGAACGAGTGACAGATAAAACCATATTCAGAGGCTCACGTGAACTGACACAGTGCGCAGACAAAACGCAACAGTTCCAAAGAGTGCTGAACAAAAACTGAATTATACTGCTACGCTCAAATAGACAAACCACACGCCGTGGCGCAATAGTAGAGGCTCGCCTCTAGCGCCGGTTCCGAGGTTCGATTTCCGAGAGGGGATGCACTGAGTATGTATGCGCGCTTCCCGATACATTTTAGCCTCGCATCCACTTGGTTTGAGACGTATGAAAAAATATGCGGTTAACGCAGAAAGACAGATCACCAATTTAAGCTTTATGAATAATGGATACTTTATTCGCGATCAATGATTGTTTTGGTAAAGCCATACTCAGTGTATTCATTAGATGAAAGGTAAAAAAGTAAGAGCGAGGGGAGGATGACTCATTGAGGCACGCAGGCAAAACCACAATACCACGCGGGCTCGATGTACTGTAGTGTGCGTCAACTCGATCTGAATTGCGCGATCACATTTGAAAAAATATATCTTTTCAAGTTCTATTTAGTCCATATGTGTCAAACTCAAGGCCCGCGGGCCACATCCGGCCTGCCGTGTAATTATATCCGGCCCGCGAGATCATCTTATATATTACTGTTATTAATGGCCCGGGCAGATGAAGCGCTGGTAACACAATAAACTACAGATCCCATAATGCAGCGCTTCAACTGCCTTGCCGAACACTTACCGCGTTAATCAAGTCTAGCTTATGATGCTGCAAGTTATTGCGAAGCTAGCCCACATGCGAAGAGAAAAGGTGATTCTGAACATAGAGCCTTTAAAAACCGATGGGAGGCTGAGTATATGTTTACTGACATTGCCGGTAAACCCGTGTGTCTCATTTGTGGAGCTAATGTGGCTGTAATTACAGAAATTAATCTAAGACAGGACTATGAGACAAAACATCACGATAACCTGAAAGACCTGAATGCAATGTACAAGATGCAGAAAGCAGAAGAGTTAAAGAAGAATCTGACACTTCAGCAGACGTTTTTACCCGTGCAAAATCACCAAGTGATTTCAAGTGAAGCTACTTTTATGGGAGACACAAATGCACCAGTGCAACTTGCCCCACTTTCCCTGTTGCCAAGTAATGTCGAACCAAGTTGGCACATCGGTGTTCCCAAATACGCACTTTGCTGATAAATTGAGTGTACTGTGCACTGAGTTTGCATGGCGCTTTGGTGACTTTAAAGAACAAAAAAAGAATTTTGAGTTTTTTCGCAACACTTTTGCCGTCGATGTGGAAACTGCACCTGTGCAGATTCAGATGGAGGTGATTGAGCTGCAGTGTAATGGCACACTGAAGGAAATGTACGATACTGCACGGCCTGCACAGTTTATTCACTCCATTCCTGCACAAATGCTCCAGCTCCGTCTACATTCGCTCGAACCTTGTGCATGTTTGGTACCACATATCTGTGTGAGAAGCTCTTCTCAGTCATGAAGACTAACAAAACAGCACACAGGAGTCGCCTCACTGATGAGCACCTGCAGTCCATCCTGAGAATGTCCACAACACAGAACCTCACACCAAACATAAACAAATTTGTTGCCAAAAATAGATGCCACACGTCCAGCTCTTATAAAATGACATATGAGCAAAGACAACTGAATGATTTGATTTGTTATTGCTGAAAAGAACAAATTTTATTTATATTGCCAGGTTTTGTTATGCACCATGTTCATATTTAAATTTGTATAATTTTGACAGGATATATTTTTATGGAGAGCAAAATCTTTTGGGATATTTAAAATTTAAGTTTATTTTTTATATAAAATTACATAAGAGTAAAGAAATTTGAATGTTTGTTCTTTTAACGTTTACTTTATTTCTAACTTGTATAATTTAGACAGGATATATTTTTATGGAGAGCAAAATGTTATAGTTATATAGTTATTTAAGGTTTGAGTTGATTTATTCCGGAATAATATTCTTTCAACTAAATAAAAATTCCTTCTATTTAAAATTTAAATAGAACTTGAACATATACAATAGTTGTGTGTGTGTGTGTGTGTGTGTGTGTGTGTGTGTGTATATATATATGTATATATATGTGGATGTATGTGTATATATGTATGTATATATGTGTGTGTGTGTGTATATGTGTCTATGTATATATGTATGAATATGTATATATATATGTTTATATCTGTGTGTGTGTATATATGTATATATATATATATATACACTGCTCACAAAAATTAAAGGAACACTTTAAAGAAACACATTAGATACATCAGATCTCAATATAAAGTTGGATATCTATACAAATAACGACAGGGCAATGTCTTAGGGACAAAAGGATGCCAAGTCTTTTAATGGAAATAAAAGTTTTCTGCCTACAGAGGGCTCAATTGTGTAGACACCCTAAAGATGAAATGAAGATGTGGCAGGCTAGTCCATTTTTTCAAAAACTTAATTTCTGCTACTCAAAATGCTTTTCAGTATCTTGTGTGGCCCCCACGAGCTTGTATGCATGCTTGACAACGTCGGGCATGCTCCTAATGAGACAACGGATGGTGTCTTGTGGCATTTCCTCCCAGATCTGTATGAGGGCATCCCTGAGCTGTTGTACAGTCTGAGGAGCAACCTGGCGGCGCCTAATGGACCGAAACATAATGTCCCACAGATGTTCTATTGGGTTTAAGTCAGGGGATCGTGAAGGCCATTCCATTGTTTCAATTCCTTCATCCTCCAGGTACTGCCTGCATACTCTTGCCACATGAGGCCGGGCATTGTCGTGCATTAGGAGGAAACCAGGACCTACTGCACCAGCGTAGGGTCTGACAATGGGTCCAAGGATTTCATCCTGATACCTAATGGCAGTCTAGGTGTCTTTTGTCTAGCTTGTAGAAGTCTGTGCGTCCCTCCATGGATATGCCTCCCCAGACCATCACTGACGCACCACCAAACTGGTCATGCCGAATGATGTTACAGACAGCATAACATTCTCCATGGCTTCTGCAGACCCTTCAACGTCTGTCACATGTGCTCAGGGTAAACTTGCTCTCATCTGTGAAAAACACAGGGTGCCATTGGTGGACCTGACAATTCTGGTATTCTATGGTAAATGCCGATCGAGCTCCACTGCGCTGGGTTGTGAGCACGGGCCCACTAGAGGGCGTTGGGCCCTCAGACCACCCTCAAGAAGTCTGTTTCTGATTGTTTGGTCAGAGACATTCACACCAGTGGCCTGCTGTAGGTCATTTTGTAGAGCTCTGGAAATGCTCATCCTGTTTGTCCTTGTCCAAAGGAGCAGATATCAGTCCTGCTGATGGGTTAAGGACCTTCTATGGTCCTGTCCAGCTCTCCTAGACTAACTGCCTGTCTCCTGGAATCTCCTCCATGCCCTTGAGACAGTGCTGGGAGACACTGCAAACCTTCTGGCAATGACACACATTGATGTGCCATCCTGGAGAAGCTGGATTTCCTGTGCAACCTCTGTAGGGTCCAGGTTTCACTCATGCTACCAGTAGTTACACTGACCATAGCGAAATGCTAAACTTTTGAAAAAAACAGTCAGAAAAGATGAGGAGGGAAAAATGTCAGTGGCTTCCACCTGTTAAACCATTCTCTTTTTGGGGGTCATCTCATTGTTGCCCCTCTAGTGCACCTGTTGTTAATTTCATTAACAGCAAAGCAGCTGAAACTGATTAACAACCCCCTGTGCTACTTAACTGACCAAATCAATATCCCAGAAGTTTCATTGACTTGATGCTATACTCTGATTAAAAGTGTTCCTTTAATTTTTGAGCAGTATATATATATATATATATATATATATATATATATATATATATATATATATATATACAGCAACACTCATCACTCACAACATTGACAAAACAATTACATTGACAATCATGTTACATTATTTTCAAAATGTTTCCTTTTCTTTTCATTGATTCTTTAACACACTACTACTGCTGCGCTTTAGCTATATATATATATATATATATATATATATATATATATATATATATATATATATATATATATATATGTTGTCACACACGCGCATGGGAGGCAGCTAAAGGGCTCAAGTGAAGGCAGTTCTGAGCCATGCCGGGATGTGGCAGAGCGCACTAACTCTCTTTCTCACTTCCCTGTAGACCTAACCGGGAGGTTCCCCCTGTCTCTCTGGACGTCACTTCTGGGACCGAGCCAATGGAGACAGACCTTGCCAGCTCCGGCCCCTGATGTCACATCCGGGACTAAACCAATGAACGATGAACACATGCCCGACCCTTATGACCTCACTTCCTGTCTCCCCCTTTAAAAGCCTTCCCTTTTCCCTTCTGTGTCAGTCTTGTTTTGGACTCTGTTGTAAGCACTTCAGTGCTGGTATTTAAAAGAAAACGAAGTTGCAGCCGGGATACCAATTACATGGGTGGCTGCCCCAAACCTTTTTCTGTCTTTGTCTCGTTTTGTGACAGTGGCGTAGTCGGCAGGATGGAGAAGTCCCAGAAGAGAAGGGGACAGGACCTGCAAAACACCCAGGTGGGAGCGTGCGGGCCGAGTATTCAGGCGGGAGGGTGCCCGTGGTTGGCGAGACCGGTCGGGGCTCCGCTCCCAGCACGCAGAACTAGGCCATCTAGAGAGGCCAGGGAGTGTGCGGGTGGGGCTCACCGAATGGGCTGCCCTGGAGGGGAGACAAGAGGGACTCAGTATGCTCTCTTGGGGGAGAGTGCCTGCCCCCCAGTGAAACCACAGCCCCTTTTACCACCTTGGGGTGCCCCAGACTGGCAGGTGAGTAAAATAAACAAGTGGAGGTTGGACCCTGAGAGGCCGACCAGTAAACAAGCCTGGTCCTTATGGGCAAAAGTATGGCAGTGGCTACGGCCCTTGGAAAACAAGCCCTACCAGGTCATTGAGCAGGTAGCGTGCTATCTGCTCCTGAAAGCACTTCCCCAGGGCTTCACCCAGCCGGTCTGGGGCGTGCAGTTTACGAACATGTCAGGGCTCATAGAGCTTCTGGAAACACAGAGGGCGGCCTCACACTCTGGGAGAGCAGAACCGTCCTTCTGCCAAACTCAGCCGGGGTATGTCCCAAGACCTAGCCCCTCCCTGTATAACCCGGAGCTTGCATGCGGCGCTGCGCTGGGCACGCATAAACCGCTTGGAGGCGAGGAGGAATGCAGGTGGAGGGGAGGAGGGCTTGGTGTGCTCTGACAAACCCGTTGGCGGTCCCGCATACAGGCGTGGTGATCGTTAACGGTTTAAACCTTCCGCTCTGCTCGATTCCGGCAGCAACATTTCCATTGTTGCCCGCCGTTTTGTGCTACCGCGACAATGGCTAAAATTCAAGACCAGTATAACCTGTGTCCACGGGGAAACCAGCTGGTACAGCACCGCCGCTTGTGTCATTAGCTACGGAGGATCAGTCCAGAAAGTAACCGTGGCAATCCTTCCTGATCCTCCACACCCGGTGATACTAGGGCGGGACTGGTCTGACATTAAAAGCGGTGAGACACATACCACTCCCGGGTTAAGTTGGGCCTCGTTATGGGCGGAGATGAACCGTCTCAAGCTGCCTCCACGCCGTGTAATCAGCCGGCAGAGAGAGGTGAAGCAGCCGTCCTGGCTGGCGTGGCAACTCCGGGCGTCGCAGGCTGACACGTCATCCACCAGCGCCGCCCGGAGCGGGAGGAAACCACGCCCATTGAGGTCGGCGCTGACCCTCTCTCCGTGTTGCGGTTTCAATTTAAAAGCGCCGGCTTCTTTCAAAGGGAGCAATGGAATGACGACTCCCTGAAGTTTGTAAAAATGCAGTGGTCCTTGTCAATGGCCAGCGCACTAGTCAGTCGATGCCACAGGGCCCCTACTTTGTGTTAGATAATGACCTCCTTTACCGTGTAGCAATGCATGACGGGCAGGAGGCGAGGCTGCTGCTAGTCAGCGTACCTTCCGGCGGCAGGTCTGCGAGCTAGCACGCCCACCTCCTAGGTGGCCACCTGGGCACCGAAAAACTCTGGAGCGGATCAAGCTCGGTTTTACTGGCCAGGAATTAATGAGGAGGTTAAACGCTTTGCGCTTCCTGCCCGGAGTGTCAACTGCGACAGATTCCTAGGAGGGACCGTGCTCCTCTTGTTCCTATTCCCTTGATTGGCGTTCCCTTCCACAGAATCGGGTCGACCTGGTGGGACCTCTAGAGCCCTCAGCCCGAGGACACAAGTACATTTTAGTCCTCGTGGATTATGCTACGATACCCGAAGCTGTTCCGTTGCGCTCAGCTACCTCTAAAGCCATCGCGGGGAATTACTAGGGGTATCAAGGCGTGGGGATCCCCAAAGAAGTCTTG
Organism: Polypterus senegalus; assembly: GCF_016835505.1. Lineage (NCBI taxonomy): Eukaryota > Metazoa > Chordata > Cladistia > Polypteriformes > Polypteridae > Polypterus > Polypterus senegalus. The sequence goes on along the minus strand of NC_053160.1, from coordinate 119,368,335 downwards.
ACAGACCAGGGGACCCCTTCACCTCGGAGCGTTCAAGGAGACTGCCAGATTACTGAAAATAAAGCATTTAAAACCTCGGTGTATCATCCTCAAACCGACGGATTAGTAGAGAGGTTTAATCAAACTCTCAAGCAAATGCTACGTAAGGTGGTCAGCGAGGATGGAAGGAACTGGGATCAGCTCCTCCCCTCGTCCTTTTGCCTATCGGAAGTCCCACAAGCCTCCACGGGTTCTCCCCTTTGAACTACTGTATGGGCGACAACCTCGGGGCATATTGGATATTTTGAAAGAAGGCTGGGAAGAAGAGGCTCTTCCCACCACTAACATACTGGAGTATATCGGCAGTTTCTGCGATAGATTTGGAAAGATTCGCCTGTCCTTAAAAGTCACATGGAGGAGGCTCAAGCAGCACAGGTTCGCTACTACAACGCTGCACGCCTCTTGGGAGTTCCACCCGGAGATCGGGTCATGGTCCTAGTGCCTACCTCCCACTCTAAGTTGCTTGCCCACTGGCAGGGCCCCTACGAAGTTAAGGAGAGGAAGGGACTGGTCGACTATTTGGTGAGTCAACCCAATCGTCGGCCAAAGGAGCGGGTATATCATGTGAACCTGCTGAAACCGTGGAAGGACAGGGACCCCGATCCCTCCTCCGGCCAGCCCCGCTCACTCTTCGCTCACACACGACCTTAACTTTGGCGCAGACTTGAGACCCAGGCAACGGCAGGAGCTGGAAACAGTTATCCGGACCGTTCGAGAGGTAGTCAGTGAACACCCGGAAGGACCTCTCTGATTGAGCACAACATTGTGACAGAGCCGGGTTGTTGTCGAGAACGCCTACCGTCTTCCCGAGGCAAAAAGGCTGAAGTGGAGCTTGAGATCAAGCGCATGCTGGAACTAGGTGTAATTGAGGAGAGTTATAGTCCCTGGTCCAGCCCCATTGTGCTCGTCGGTAAGCCTGACGGGAGTTGGAGGTTCTGCAATGACTTCCGTCGGCAACCAAGTCTCCCAATTTGATGCCTATCCAATGCCACGCGTGGACGACCTCCTCGAGAGGCTTGGACAGGCTCAATACCTGACCACACTTGTAAACAATGTAAACAAAGCCAGACTGCCAGTAATGTGGAGGGTCACAAGAACGTTCTTTTTGGAATGGCTGCATGAGGCTTTCACTTCCACCAGCTAAACAGCTAAAAGCACCAGAAACCCAAGAAATCACAAGAGAGAAAACACCTGAAGGAAAACACTTCATGCCAGAACTCGTTTCATGCAAGGTTTTTGTATTACGGATTTTTCAAAAGTAATTTTTTTAGTTCATAATGCGATTTGTTGCAATGTTATTTTTCTCTTTTTTCAAATGTTCGCTTTTTTCCTTGTGCTTAAAACTCATGAAAGGTTTACAGATGGAGTTTTTCATAGCGATTAGGTGCGATGTTACATTTCTCTTTTCAAATGTTCGCTTTTTCCTTGTGCTTAAAACTCATTAAAAATTGTTTACATGGAGGACTTCATCGTGTGATTTGTTGCAATGTTACTTTTTTGGTTGCTTGCGAGTTGGTTTTTAAATGAAGTTCGGATTTGTGCGATGTTTTTTTCTGCTGTGCTTAAAAGTCATTTTAAAAACATTGTTTACAGCGATCAGGCTTTAGGTTTAGGTGCTACAGAGAGATTAGAGAGCCGGGCAGCTGACAGGGAAGGGATTGGGGGGACGGATAGGTGTGTGTGTGTGTGTTTGTGCCGCGCTACACAGAGAGAGAGCGGGTGAGCGAGCCAGCTCCTGTAGCTGATCAGGGAGCCTGGGTGTTTTGTGTCAGTGTTATTCAATGTTTTACATTAGTTTACTATTACACTGTGGATTCTATGGTGTAATTAACTATATTTGTGCTTAATCTTTACATATTTTTACATATTTACATACAGTTTGTACGGTCTGGAACGGATTAATTGTATTTACATACAATCCTATGGGGAAACTGCTTGTTCATGACTAACTCGGTTTACGACCAAAGTTCTGGAACGAATTATGGTCGTGAACCGAGGTTCCACTGTATATGTATATGTATATATATATGTATATGTATATATATGTATATATATATATATATATATATATGTATATATATATATGTATGTATGTATGTGTATATATATATATATATATATATATATATATGTATGTGTATATATGTATATATATATATAACTGTGTATATGTATATGTATATATATATTTATGTATATATATTTATGTATATGTATATATATATATTTATGTATATATATATATGTTATATATATATGTATATATGTATGTGTGTGTATATGTATATATGATGTGTATATATATGTTTATATATGTGTGTGTCTGTGTATATATATATATGCCAGCAACACTCATGACAATGACAAAACAATTACATTGTTAATCATGTTACGCTATTATTAAAATGTTTCCTTTTCTTTTTACTTCTCCACTGCCAAGCTGGTATTTTGCTATATATCTATACTAATAAAAGGCAAAGCCCTCACTCACTCACTCACTCACTCACTCACTCACTCACTCACTCACTCATCACTAATTCTCCAACTTCCCGTGTAGGTAGAAGGCTGAAATTTGGCAGGCTCATTCCTTACAGCTTACTTACAAAAGTTGGGCAGGTTTCATTTCGAAATTCTACCTAATGGTCATAACTGGAAGGTATTTTCTCCATTAACTGTAATAGAGTTGAGCTGGAAAGACGTGGGGGAGTTTCGTGTGACATCATCACGCCTCCCACGTAATCCGTGAACTGACTGTCAGCGCAGTGCGTAGAAAACCAGGAAGACCTCCAAAAGCGCTTAAGAAAACATGCATTATATAATTGAAATATATAATAAGAAGAGTGACATATACTACCATATTCATGAGTGCTGCTACCTCGGAAAGAAAGCAAGGTGTAAACCTAAACTTTAAATTAAGTTCATAGACAGGCTACGCTGGCGTTTCACATGCCCACAGGTAATGCGGGATACAAGTTTAATGAGAGGACGAGGATATAAGCGAGAGTTTTGATCACTTTGTAACTAAGTTAAAATTGTAGGTGAAGGGGTGTGCTTATGCAAATTCCGAGACTGTGTTTGTGGGGATTGACAGTTAAAGGCGGGTGGGGAGTCACGTCATCATCTCCCTCCCATTCATCTATTTCACTCTGAGCTGAGCTCATGGCTAACGCGTCTTCGAGCAACCGTCAGACTGCCACCAAATACTCACAGAAAAATCCACAAGTTAATACACACGCTGTCTCTAGAGTTTCTACACACTGAATCCTCCAGGCACTACTTACAAAAGGTCACATTGACAATGGTGTTACGTTATTTTTAAAATCTTTCCTTTTCTTAGCACAAGCACAGCTGAGAAGCTTTGATGCATGTGCTCCATAACGCGTTAAAAATAATGCATTTAATCACACTTTGCATTACAAGCAAAGGGGAGCTTTGTCAATGCATGATTTCCTGGTACACCGATTACATTGATCAGCGCATCCCGATTCATTTTACCCTCGCACCACCTTAGTTTGAGAAGAAGTATGAAAAATATGAGGTTAACACAGAAAAACAGATCACCAATTCAAGCTTTATGAATAATCGATTAGCCATCAATAATTGTTTTGGTAAAGCCATCCTCCTTCCATTTTATAATTTTTCCGCCACTAGCCATGATTAAATGAGCGGTAAAAAGTTAAGCAAAGCGAGGGTGACTTATTTAGGCAGGCATATATATGACAGCAACACTCATGACAATGTCAATCATGTTACGTTATTATTAAAATGTTTCCTTTTCTTTTCATTACTTCTTTAACACACTACTTCTCCGCTGCGGGTAGCGGGTATTTTATATATATATATATATATATATATATATGAATGACCTCCAAAGAGCTGAGACTTTTGATATCATGAGCGTGTCTGCAAAAACTGGGGTCTCCTGCCCAGCAAAAGTCAGCAGCCAGCGCGTGCATAGCTGTGCCGGCCTTTGAGGCGCTGACTGCGCTTCTGCCTTAAGTCAAAGTGAGCACTTTTAATTTTTTCATCCTCCCCTGCGCTATAGCCCAGACAAGTGCAAACACGGGACCCCTTTTCTACACCACGGCAAAATAATATTAAGGCGATTCACACTTTCTTTTGCATGCATATCACGATTATGAGGTCCTCAGCTCGGATTATGAAGACACGCACAGAGTGGAGGACTGACAGTGCCATCACAGCCGATTAATGGCGGGACGTCTCACCAGTCTACACAAGACCCACACTGTCCCCAAAAGGCGATCATAGCGTCAGCGAACACATCTCTCTATACTATATAAAAGAAAAAGGCAA